>NW_016209728.1:0-1941 GCF_001687245.7 Rhagoletis zephyria
CTCCATCAGATCCTTTCTTTCGATAGCTCTCTGCTCGCTGATTGCGCTGGGAAATGTCCATCTCCAACAGAGCCTTTACTTGGATATCTATCAGCTTCTTCCAGCTGGGTTTCGAGGGAACTATAGTCTCTTTTCATGGTTTCGAGGAAGCATAGAAGCTGTTCAGTATAATTTCGCTTTGCTCCTTTGTTTTGGACTCTTTACCCGTGGGGAGCTTCAAGTCCACCTGCTTTATTGTTGTAAATGCCTATAAGGACGTGTCCAGTGCGTATTTTTCTCGAAGAGATTGGAAGTATAGTCTTTTTCATTTTGAATATCTTTCCCTCAAGAGTGTCCAAACAACTAAATACAAAAATAACTGGCACCTTTATTTGCATACCCCTAAGAATGCTTGTTGACATTAAAGTACCAGCAGATAGCTCGTGGGCTTATTAACAAATGCTGCATCATCAAAATGTCTGCAAAAGTCATAAGTCCAAGGAATGCTACCTTCATGTGTGTCCATCACGTTTTAGAAGTGTTGAAGTTTTTATTTTTTTTACAAAGAATTTTTCGCTCGCATAAACTCCTTTTATAGAAAAGAATTCCAATTTTTCNCACTTAAGGTATTTTATGCACTTGCCCTAAGTTGCCCACATACGAGTGTGAGTACATAATTGTAACTGTTGTACGACAGGCAACATGTCTCGCTTGTCAACAAACATTTTGTAGTTACACAATGTCTGCGGCGGCGGCAACACCCAAAATCAAAATGTGCAACGATACATAAAAGGGAGCGAGGTAAATGAACGAAAAAAAAAATATGGCTATTGTTTCTGCTGACTGATTGCGCTGGCAGGAAGGAGCCTCCACTGCATACATAGCTGTTGGCTAATTTGCTATGCGCCTGTAGCCTTTTGACGATGCGGCAGGTTAAAGACAGCAAAAAAAAATTACAAAAAAAAGCACGCAAATAAATTTGCCTTTACGCTTGTGCAACATTGAGGTGGCATTTTAGGTGTGGCACTCCCAAAAGACAAAGCAATATTCTAACTAACAAATTGAAGGTAGGCAGCCGGAGGAAAAAATCGCACAAAGAATATTTGAAAGCACCACAGCCTTTTGAGTGAAGTCAAATTTAAATTGATTCCCGCGGGAGTTGCAACAACAATGCAATGACTTGCAAATATGCGGCGGCGGCGGCAGCTAGAACGTAGAAGGCGTTGAAAATTGCAATTTAAACTTTAGCTATTTCTTTGTTTTCATTATTATTTGCAAGAAGACTACACAAAATGTGGGTGTGCATGAGTGTGCGTGTGTGTGTGATTATGTGAGTATCTTCGCATATCGAACAGTGATCGCTCCACCGGAACGTGCAACATAAGCACGTACAAAATGAATTTATATTCTTGGCAGTCCCCGCGAATGGCGCACAGAAGCTAGTCACATCGTATCTACATATTTAGATGAATACACTTAAAAGTACATCGATTCGTATGTAAAACAAAATCATTCTTTCTGCATTATAAGCGTAAGCGATCGTCGCGATCGATCGATTCGCATGGTCGCCTTGCCCTGCCATACTCATACAATTTACTGCCTTATGCTACCCGCTGAGAAGCATTAAATTTTTATCCAAACATACTTTACATATACGTATATGTATATTTGTACGATCAACAACGCCAGTGCAATGACAATACGTTTTCGCACTTGCAATAACCTTGAGCGCCATCAGCACTAAATATGTAGCCAGCAGTGGTACGATCACCGCGCAAAGACAGTGGCTCAAACGCGATGAATGAAATGAAAATCGCAAATGAAATTGAAAATGAGATGCAAAAGAACAAAAAGAAACGCACGCGCTGCTGAATGCTAATAATGCAAAATTTTGTTGGGCTCATATTACCTGCAGATCGGCGCACGATCGATTTCAAGATATGCAATATTGCACTGATCGTG
>NW_016209729.1:0-1941 GCF_001687245.7 Rhagoletis zephyria
TTGCACGCCAAGTTGTAGCCGAGCAAGTTCTATTTTCTAATTTGGCAGGTGTGCTTATATTTCGCCTCAGTGTTGGGAAATGAAATTGTTCCTCCAGTTTGAAATCTATAAAAAAAAAATTTATTTTTTCAGGTACACTTCCTAAGCAAAAGCATTTTTAAGCCATTATTAATGGAAAAAGAGGCATCATATTTGGATTGGAAAGAAGGAATGAGTGGTCAAATAAAAAAGACACAAAGCTTTTTGTATGAAAAATGAGCAGGAAAGAAGGCTAATCATACGCTATGTATACCTGAGTAACACTCTTTTCTGCTCATATGTCATACAAAAAATCCTTGCGCATTTTCATTTCACCACCTTTTTTATTTATCCATTAATTTTCTTCACTGGTAGCTTCATTTTTTTGTAAAGGAACCAAATACATACAAAATAAACAAATTACAGAAAAATCGTTTTATTTTATAATTCTCATGTTAAAATTTGAATTATATTAATTCTTTTATCAAAAAACAAGAAATCAGTAATTATTAATTAGTTACTCAGAGACTATCGGACTGTCGAAGAGTGATGTATGTAAGGTTTATGGAGAATTTGATTAGCTTTACTTCGAATTACGATTATTAAATTGGTTCGAAAGTATAGAAGAAACCTATAAAAAAGGCAAAATCAAATAACGGAATAGGCAGGAAAAGGCACTAGAAATAGCAAAAAAAGGCAAAAGAAGACACAACAAATGACAAAAACTAAAAATAACACTGCCAATGCACATATAGCATTGTTTGCTGATTCCGAAAATCGAGTTAATTTTTTATTCCATGGATAAGTTTTCGAGACATTTTCAGGTGTATATGGCGTATGAGTAACATCATTCCTGCAAATTGTTCATAAAAAAAATCTTTGCGCATTTTCATATGACCACTTATTACTTCTTTATTTACCCATCGAGTTCTTCATTATCAACTTGATTTTTTTGTAATAGAACAGGCTTTAACACAACCTTGAATGTACTGAACATTTGAAGCCTTTATATTATCAGGAATAAGAGCTCTTTCCTCGCTATAATCACTTTTTTAAAGGTACAGTAGGAAAAAAGGCAGATATCTTAAAAAGGGCAACATCAAATATGTATAAATGGAATCAGGGAAAGATAAATCGTGAACATTCTTAATCGAATATACTCTATCTCTTTAGCACAAAAAAAGGCAATTTCCATAAAATCCGTTCCCAGGTTATAACAGTTCGTTCAAGACATTTTTAACACTTTTTCAAAACTTACAAATTCAAATTCGAATTCACAAAATTGTAGCAGTAAACTATATTGTGAAAGAAGTTGTATAAAAAAAAATACATTTGTTCAAAAAATGCCAACACCGTTTCGCCTTCTTCGCCCACTCATTAAAAAATTACAAGCCGTGCACCAAGGCGAATTCATATAAGGTGGTATCGATTCAACAAATACAACAATTACTTGTATTTTGTTTTTGCTTTTAGCTGGTGATTGTCAAATTTCAGCTATTCTTCTCCGAATGAAAAAGGGCGACAGAAAATGCAAACACTCTCACGTTTTCACTTACTCGCTAACGAAATATAAAATTTTGACAAACAAACGCTACTCACAGCTGATGAAACAACACCACCTTATATAAATTCGCCTTGCCGTGCACGATAGGGTTGTGGAACGCAACTGCAAATATTTCCACACACCACGAGCCCTTTATGTGTTTACAGCATTATTTCTTTTAGTTTGAACTTCAGATCTCACATTATTTTGAGTGCTATTTAATTCATTGTAGCACTTTAGATATACATTTTTATTTAACAAAACTTCATTATTTTCTTTAATTTGTACGAGGTGTTTATTGAATTTATGTATGAAATCCCGTCCGAAGATTATTGAATTTACTAATGTGTCGTCTAGCACCACCTTCAAAGGGACTGATT
>NW_016209730.1:0-1941 GCF_001687245.7 Rhagoletis zephyria
CGAAAAATATTTAGCATGAAAACTATTGTGAATATTTAAAATTCTATATTTCATATGAGATGCCGGAAAGTCTATGTATTACATTTCAATAAATTTAATGCAATTTAACGCTGAGTTATCACAAATAATCATTCAATATATCACCGTCTTTCTCATTTTTTGACACGACTTAGTTCAGATTTTCANTAAATAAAAAATTTACGAAAAATATTTAGCATGAAAACTATTGTGAATATTCAAAATTCTATATTTCTTATGAGATGCCGGAAAGTCTATGTATTACATTTCAATAAATTTAATGTAATTTAACGCTGAGTTATCACAAATAATCATTCAATATATCACCGTCTTTCTCATTTTTTGACACGACTTAGTTCAGATTTTCAATTATAGGTATCCCAGAAATACCCACTATACGTAACAAATATAAATTATCTTTAAGAATAACGGTTTTAGAAAATAAAGGAATAATTGACACTTTATGTTCCTAATTTTAAAGCACAGTTTGCGTCAAAAAGGAAATTAGTTCAAAACAAATAGCTCTTTAAACATAAAATAAAGTATTTTTATTTACAAAATTGTATGCGTGCTTATTTAAAGAAAAGGCTCTATATAGTATTAGAACCAGCTCAAAACTAACCACATTTTTTCTAGCCCGGAGGTGACCCTTTTTGAACTATCTAAGAACTGTTGTTATATGAACTGTATCAGAACCATCTAAGCCAGAGTCAGCTCAGAACAAGTTCAAAAGTTCTGCAGAGGGCGACAATTATCACTTCGTAGGACATCGCCATGTTAAAAAAGACAGTTGCAAGCATTGAGTTGGGATAGATGAATCACCAGTACCGTCCCTTTTCAGGCTAGCTCAGCACAAGTTCTGAACCAGTTTGATTTGCTGCAGGGTTGCTACTTAAAATAAACCGCTATACTGGTCTTCCCCTTCTCAGCATCGCCGGGGCACATTTGTAGTGGTTGGTAGTAGGGATCTTGTGAATGTGGAATTTTAGACATCCGCGGATGCGAATGCGGATGCGAATATCTAACAGCTAACATCCGCGGATGCGAATGCGAATGCGGATGTCAAGTATTTTTAAGAAAGAATTAGAATCTAGCATAATGGCGAGATCGTTGTTTAAACAGCGCTTACAAGCCAAACCAGATGTGTCAGGTTTTTCTAAAGCTTTTTAAAAAGAATTCTTCATTCTCATTCCTTTGGCTGTTTCGAATTTTGGGAATCTGTAACTTCATCAGCGTTTTTCGATTTAATTTCTGTAATTCATTTTTAATGCTTTCTTCTGCGACTGGTTTGAAAAATTCGTGCTTATAGCGAGCTAAATATGTGGATATGAAAAATAAATTACTATTTTCCAGGAATGAAAATTTTGAAGTGGACGTCATAAAAAAGAAATAGACCAATCTTCATGGAAGAGGAAACGCGAGAAGCTAAAAAAAGGTAGCTATGTAAAAGTTACTGTTTCAAAACTCGAAATATTAATTATTTATATATAAAATTTGCAAAATCCACCACACTGCGATATTGTTTTTTAATATTGTTAGGCTCTTATTTATCCAAATATTCAGATAATAAACAAAAAGATACAATTTGGATTTTACTTGTTGTTGTAGACGTTGTTTTTTAATTTATGGCTTACTATTATAAAATCACATAACGCTGTTTGCAAGTGGACTACTCAATTCTGTTTTCAAAGTCGTAACTGCCAGCCGAATCGGATCAGAATATTGTTATTAAAAAAAAAACACCCTCTTTTTTATAAGCATTTGAATCTTAGATAATTACGTNAGATAATTACGTAATTCTTATCTTATTAAAGGTCAGACCTATAGTTTTTTAATTATTTGAGCATCGATTCTCTTTATAGCGAGACGTTGGTCATTTCTGCTGGAAATCCCTATTGAAGGAGCTTACTCTTTGTCTTTAAA
>NW_016209731.1:0-781 GCF_001687245.7 Rhagoletis zephyria
GGATACTGTCAAAATATAATTATAGTATATAATATATCTCAACTAATATTTATTAAGAAAGCCGTTTGTTAGTTTTCGCAAGGCTCGAGAGCGTCTGAACCGATTTTTTTGAAACTGCCACCTGCCGCACGTGTCCCAAGGATGGTTTTAGGCTGAAAAAAATCTATATGTAAAGGGGGCGTGGCACTTCCCATACAAACCGAATTTTTCATACTGCTTATCTCTGGAAATTTTTTGGTAGAGTTCTAGAGTTTTGTATGGAGATGTACGAAATAAATCGCATACTCTTGGAGAAAAATTGGAATTTTTCATACTGCTTATCTCTGGAAATTTTTTGGTAGAGTTCTAGAGTTTTGTATGGAGATGTACGAAATAAATCGCATACTCTTGGAGAAAAATTGGAATTTTTCATACTGTCTATCTTTGGAAGTGTTCATGGTAAGTTCTGGAACTTGGTATGGAGATATACGAAATCAATCGCATACTCATGAAGAAAGAGGGCAGCTGTTGGAAAGGGGGGCGTGGCACCTCCCATATAAATCGAATTTTTATACTGCATANTTTATACTGCATATCTCTGAAAGTATTCATGGTACAGTACTGGAACTTCGTATGCAGATATGTATATAGTTGAAATCAAGCCCATACTCATGGAGAAAATTTGGGCTATTTGGAAAGGGGTGTGAGGCCTACAAACGTACCGACCTTTACTTATCTTTGAGTGAGTTTTTTTATTCTTCTGTAGGTGTGTTTGTGAATGAAATCCTCCTAAATGGTTGTA
>NW_016209731.1:1040-1941 GCF_001687245.7 Rhagoletis zephyria
GTACTACATATTCACAAAGTGCATTTGTTGTTTCTTTCCTTTTTAAATTCTTGGGGTCTTTCTGCTCCTCACTGGGTTGGTGGTGGTGATGCATACACCCTTTTAATAGCCTTAATACGTATAAGCATTCCAAAACATGCTGGAACTTTCATTATTTTCATAATTTTTTATCGACTTTTTTGTTTTTTTCACTCCTTTTCACACTTCATAATGAATTTTAATGCGCTTTTATTTGAAGTTTGCTAATTATGACCACAAACACAAGTGCACAGACACGATGCGCTTATATTTGAGATTACCGCTTAAAATGAAATTAAATCAGAATAAAGCGTAAAAAAATAACAAAAAAATTTGAGTTGAACAGCACGGGCTTGATATATTAAAAAATTTTAAATATAATTTGATTTGATGTTAGAGGTCCATTGGACGTAGATGTTCACCTTAAGCAGAGACAAATTCACAGTTACAGAGTGGTGTTGTTTGGAAAGTTGTTATTGAGCAGAACTCATTAGCGACAAAAATTTCGTGACAACACCACTCTGTGGGGGTACACTTTAAGGGGTACCTCGTGTGGCTGTTTTATTTACTTCTTCTGTTTAAGTCCTACTACCATTTACAGTTACTAAGAAAAAGAAAAAATTTGGCCAAAAAAACACAAAAGATGGTATCAAAGTGGTAGCAAGTCCAAGTTTCAACATGTTCCGAAACATTAACTAAATAGTTGGCTAGACACTGGGCGTGCCTACTAACTCGATCTAAGGCATTCTCCGAAGAAAAATTGGGCCAGTGGTATTCAAAGGGCAACCTATGTCTATGTTGTTTGAATCGAATTTTTATGTAAAATTTCGAATGCGAATTTCCCGGATTCAATACTGGTAATTAAATAATCTGTCTTTTGCGG
>NW_016209733.1:0-1941 GCF_001687245.7 Rhagoletis zephyria
TTCTGGGCTGCATAAAGGCATTTTCTGTTGGATTCCAGGTGGACTGTATGTATATACGGACTTCTCGAAAGCCTCTCACAAAGTCCCTCATAGAATACTAGTCGAACAACTTGCCTGCCTTGGTTTTCTTTCCTGCTTTTTCGAATGGATAAAATCTTACTTAGCCAACAGACGTTGTGGTGTGGATCCTGAATCTTTCGTGGCTTCCTCTGGGGTGCCGCACGGAAGTGTTTTAGGTCCTCTATTTTTTTTTTCCTTTTTATAAAATACTCCAGGCAGATGATCTCAGGGTATACGCTATAATCAAAGATTCATTTGATGAGGTTAGGCTTCAATGTGATATTGGCGCTACCCATTTTTGGTGTCTCAAATCTCGTCTATCTTTAATCATAAATAAATGCTTTGAGATGACGTTTGCGAAGATTTTGATTATTCGCAATACGTTTTTTTACATATCCAATTATGTTATCAATAATATCTGCGAAATTAAAGAGCTTTGGGGTTATATTCGACTCGAAGCTTCCATTTAACATTGGAAGTCCAAAAAAAGTAATTATGTGAACAAAAAAATTGCTTATTCAACAGTGGCTCACAAACAGTACAATAGTCAGGATCATGTGAGGAAAATTTCTACAGTAACACACTGTACTCTATGTGTAATGAATATCAAATAAATTTCAATTTGTTATGGGCACTTCAAACGCCAAATAANACTCGAATACGCAAGCGCATGTGTATTTACATAAAATACAAACTTACATACATATATATGTACATACATATGTTTGGTTGTAGATTTTTGAGCGCTCGTTTGATTTTTAGTGTAAATATTGTATTAAAAATTTAAATTGTTCAAACGAATTCCGAATTGGCAGAGGACGCAAGGCTGCGGCAGCGGGCGTCACGGGCGTCACGGGATGCAAAACAGAGTAAGAAAATATTAAAAGTTTCATTAAGTAAATACTTATGTACGTAACGCAGATCATGACAAGCACTCAAGTTCACACAAGTGTACATATGTATGTACATTAATATGTAAGTGGATAGGGGTGTATGAAGGCAGATAGATACTTAGCTGCCACACCAATATGGCGGCGGCCGCTGCTATTCGAAGTTGTACTCCATTCGAAGTTGTTTTTGTGTACATTTGATTGTATTTATGTATGTTTTTGTTCTTGCTTCTTCGTATTTTTTTTCTTTGTTTTCTTGTTTTCCTTTTGTTTTGTGCCTATTTCCAACTGTGCGAGTAAACATTTGTATTTGCCTTGTTGCCAGGCTAGTTTATGCATGACTGAATGTGCGCATGGGCATGTGAGCGTGTGCGTGTGCAGTGTTTTGTTGTCGCAGTAAATAGACAATTTGTTTGTTATTTTAATGCTTCATGTTATCCCTGCAGTTTTAGAAAAAAGGAGAAAATAAATAAATATTGGTCCAGAACTCTGTGAAGTCCATTGCTCTGTACTTGCTGTTAACGTAAAAGCTTTGCTCGTTAAATGAAGGCAAATAATGAAGTTAGATGAATCACAAGAACTAATTTTCGTAGCTTATTACAAATGGCCGCATGAAAGCTTTTACTTCTGAGCATTTTTACATGTTAAAAGGTGTTCATTACCACAGAAAATAAAAGCATATAAGGCTGTTAACATAGTTATTTTTGTCATGATTTCCGGCTTTACTTGAATCACACGCTTTAAATGATAGAGAAAAACATAAATAAATAATAAAGCACGCAAACTTTAATTATCAGACTTTCGAATAATTTTTAACGGCCGTTCCGCATGCACAGCTAAGGCGTGACAGTGACAGGTTTGTCGCTTAAGTCTTTCCTTTGGTCAACCTTATTTTGTCGCGCGCTTAATGCGGCTAAAACCTGTTGCTTCTACCTCGAACTGCACTGCTCGAGTACAAACTAGTTACAACAAAATTGAAATGCACGATTTG
>NW_016209734.1:0-1941 GCF_001687245.7 Rhagoletis zephyria
GTTGGTAAAAAACGTCAGAGGCCAAAGACGTTGCCGGATCTTGCAACACCTTTGCTATTTCGCATGTGGGCATGTGTGTATGTACCTTCGACCGCATGCTCGTACATATAAATTGTCTTCGATTATGTCTTGGATAGCAGCTATAAGCTTTTCTACCTTTTCTGCTGTAGCTAAAAATTTATACACACCGCACACACCTTTGACACTTAAAGCAAATAATATTTTAGCACCTTATCGCTGAGTTGGCAGCCGTAGCACCACCACCAATCTACTTATTACACGCCACCTTTTATGCCCTGCGGTCCCTCGGCTACACAGTGCGGTGGTGGCTTGCGGTGTTGCCGATAATTTGTAAGAATTTGTACTAACCATAATGGAATGGTTTTGCTCAACAACTCTATTTTATTTTTGCTTTTATTCTTTTACTACTCAATTTTCAGCAATTTACTCTGTATGGAATAACTTAACTAAGACTTGGCAACGGTTATCTCTGGCAAAGCAATCGACAGCTGGCCAACCGACTGGGACAAAGGGCAAAGTTTGGTTAGATAGTTTGAGTTTTTTTTTTCTTAATTTTTCTCTTTTAACCCCTCCTCTTTTTGTCTTATCGCTTTTATTACGCTTTGTACGATTACTTGGGAAAATTTTAGCGCCTTCTTGCATTTTNAGCAGGCAGCTGCAGCGAACGCTTTGAGTTCCACTTAAACTGCAGTGGCGAATTGTGCAAGGCATTTTTATGCGCTGATTTTGCACTACTTTTCTTTTGTAAGAAAAAAAAGAATCGCAAAATCTTTGTACGTCCTCTTCGCTTGCTCAGCCCCGATTTAGCCATCCATAAGGACGGGGTTCACACTTCATGTGTTTGATTTGTTTCAAATCTTTAGGGTTGATGGACAAACATAAATAATAAACAAATATGAATTTTCAGCTTGATTCATACATTTTTCTCGAGAATGGGGCGAGGAAAAAATTTAAAAATAATCACACATACACACATCAAAATTCTCTATGAAAATAAATATTTTCTTTTAATTATTTTTTTTTCTTGTAAAATTTTTCACATACAAATTTTTTTTTTTTCAAATTAGTTTTTGAAAATATGCTATCTCAAACAAAAAAAATTTAAGAAACAAACCACAATGGTAGCTCTGAGTGTTGCGCAATATTTAAGTATAGTATTTCGGAGTGCACTCTACAATAATTTGAGCTAGGAATTTTTTTTAACATCGAAGTTGGGTAAAATGAGAACATTACAAATTTACAAATTTTTTATATTTTCTTTTAATTTTTTTGAGTATGCAGTTTTGTAACCCATTAAATTTTAGTATAACAGAGTGCAAGTTTTAAGCCATTGCAAAACTAGCGCTAATTTTTTTTTTAATTTTCTTTGAAAACGGTTTTGCACATTTTCTTCCATAAGAAAAAAGTGCAAACAACCGTTAGCATAAAAAATATTAAAAATCAACGCAATTCTACTTCGATGTAAAAAATTCATAACTCAAATTATTGCAGAGCTCCCATTGTACATTGATCTTTGCAATTTTTTTTTGAGATGTCATATTTTCAAAAACTAATTTTGTGTATCAAAAAATTTGTATATAGAAAATTTTTCAAGAAAAAAAAATTTAAAAATATTTCTTTTCATAGAGAATTTTGATGTGTGCATGTGTGATTTTTTTCACATGTTTTGCTCGCCCCGTTCTCGAGATATTTGGAAAACTATTAAATCGATTTGTTTTTGTTTTTGTGTTGTAAAGTTTTTAAAAATTTATTAATCAAGCTCAATTTTCATATTTATTTATTATTTGTGTTTGTCCACCAACCCTAAAAATTTTAAACAATTCAAACACATGATGTGTGAACCCCGTCCGTTTTGGTATGGAACGCCCCAGATACATCCTCACATAGGTGTTCTATTTGCCCTCCGCATAGATACTTACT
>NW_016209735.1:0-1941 GCF_001687245.7 Rhagoletis zephyria
ACTTATGGTTACATGTGTATATCTTGGTAACCGCTGCACCAATTTCTTCCAAACTTGGCGTAAATCTCTACTGGACCTGTGCGGCCAACTAAATGGCGACGTGTATTGAACGTACTGGAAGACCTGCCAGTGTTTTAACGAGACGGAGGCGATTGCAGCATTAGCCCACCAGCCATTTCTGTGAGGTGTCACCCTCACATACTAAAGTGGCGGAATACTGCTCTCGCCAGCCCAATATCAAACTAATCGTATACATGCTCCAGTATGCCATGAACTGGATATAACTGGTCTCAACCCTGGGATGCTTTTTGGGAGGCGGCATCTGTTCGCCCGGACACAGGAGATTCATCAAGCATTTCTGATCTTTTAAATCAGGCCCTCGTCTCCTGCCGCTTTTGGTCTGGGACTGCTTATTAGTTATTCGCAGCTAACCTATCGGAGTAGGCCGTTCACGATCCGCCCTGTGTGACCCCGGTAAGGTCCTGGGCTTAGCCCTTACCTCAGAAACCAACTTAAGGCGGTTTAAGATTCGATCTATGCTACTACTAGAGGAGATTTTAAATGAACAAAGCCGGGAATCTGCCAGCCAACAAGTGTTTGCGCAAGAGCCATCATATTATGAAAACATCCAACTGAACACTCCACCTCCTTCGCCTGATGATGATGCACCAACCTTTACTTCAGGGTTTTACGAGTCAACTTCAGACGATGGAAATCAACGAGTTTTTTTACACAGAATAATTATTCTGTATTTTGTTTTTTTTTTCATTTTGATCGTTAATTTTTGGAAATTAATTGCTGAAAAAAAGGACTATATTCGTCGGGTCCCAATCGACTTTCAAAACATAACTAGTCAGCAAGAAAAGGCTGGAAGCGATATAAGTTCATTTAGTATCGATTACACTAGTCGACAATAAATCNGGAAATCAACGAGTTTTTTTACACAGAATAATTATTCTGTATTTTGTTTTTTTTTTCATTTTGATCGTTAATTTTTGGAAATTAATTGCTGAAAAAAAGGACTATATTCGTCGGGTCCCAATCGACTTTCAAAACATAACTAGTCAGCAAGAAAAGGCTGGAAGCGATATAAGTTCATTTAGTATCGATTACACTAGTCGACAATAAATCCGATCTGTGGCATTTGACCATCATTCCTCATGTAGAATTTTCCGCCGAACCCGATAAAAAATATAAAAAAGTGTAACAGTTTTCGAGTGATCTGTTCGAGTTCGAGATCAATTTTTGGATCTGATAATAGTAATCAATAACAGTTTTTTTTGGGTATACTTGGCAATCTAAAATCTCTTCTTACAAAGCTTCCATACACATTTATGATTTCGTAAGTTATGTAAACTTTTAATATGTAAATTTTAAACCATAAGTTTGTATACAATTTTTGTGTGTGTATTTTTACTTAAGTTCTATTAACTTCTACATTTATTATTCAAAAGTAAAATTTGTTTGAAAATTATTAAAATTTACGCAACATAACCGATAAATTAATGAATAGCCCCATAACTATGTACTACACATCCCGGTTGGAAAATGTTGACAAAGTAATGACAAAGGAAGACCTCTCAACTGGTGCAGCGTCAATCGACAAGAATTTACAATTTTGTCAAGTTTTAAGTTTTTCAAGTTTGTCGCCTCGAGCGAGTAGTTATTTAGTGGCGCCGGTTTGATTTACGACCCTTAAAAGCTTTTTATTGAATACAATGTTCCAATTTTTTAAATTCAAGTACTAAAAAAAGAACATTATTATAAATTACTAACCTTTCCATTTTTTTTTGTCAATGTTATTGTGGCTTGTTAACATTTTACTTTTAATATNTTTTAAATTCAAGTACTAAAAAAAGAACATTATTATAAATTACTAACCTTTCCATTTTTTTTTGTCAATGTTATTGTGGCTTGTTAACATTTTACTTTTAATATTTT
>NW_016209736.1:0-1326 GCF_001687245.7 Rhagoletis zephyria
CCGCTGGACAGCGTCGAGAGTGAGCCGCTGAAGACGCAGGCGACGAAGAAGCCAGCTAGACCCGGGTAGCCGGACAGTGTGTCCATGACAAAGTAGGGCACCAGCTGGTCGTGACGCTCGATAATGCCCAGGGTCAACGGGTCACAGTTCCGGTACTTGCCGTAGATGACCACACCGCTGAAGATGGCCATCATGCTGATCAGCAGCAGACCGGGCAGGTTCAGGTACAGCGTTCTAGGATTGTAAAGATTATAAGTTTGAGTAAGCTTTTTGGGTACATTTTTTGAGTTAACTTTTCGAGTACTTTTTTGCCTCTTTCTGCGATTTCATCGAGAGGTACCGCTGAACCTGCGTCTGCGAGACGCAGTAGCAGGCGCCCCAGCTGATGGTCGCCCCCGAAACGACGTTCCAGAAGTTGTCGTGGTTGTACAGGTCAAACTTCATGCTAACACAGCAGTAAACGAAAAAGAGTGAGAAGTTACTTTCAAGTTTCACCTTTTTAAATTTTAGCCATTTTTATTACTTAAACAGCTTCAGTCGACCGCCTTCTTCTAAAATTTCCATCGCCCTTCGGTATCCACCCACCTCGATCAGCCCCTGAACAATGACGATGCCCACTCCGAGAACCATTAGAATGCACTGGAGAACGTCAGTCCAGATGACTGCCTTGATGCCGCCCTGAAAAGGATAATTTGTTGATCATGAATTCAAAGTTGAGTATAAAATAAAACACTAAATTACTATTGAGGTGTAGAAGGTGCAGATGACGCCGACCACCATGATGGAAGTGGAGATAGAAATGGGCGTCACTGTAGTGTCAGATAAAAACTGGTTACGGTTTTCAGTTAAAAATTAATTTGAAAAGTGATTTACCAGAACTGAGCGCCACTGCCGGCCCGTATAGCACCACTGAGACGTAGGGAATCTATTAAAAGTGCTCACTGTATTAGACCTTAAAAACACAACACAAACAACCAAATTTACCGTGGCTATGATGAAGCCAATCGACCCAGCCGTCTTAATCTTCTTTGACTTGAATCGCTGGTAGAGATACTGCACAATATTTTGTTAAAATCAAAACACCAATTATTTCTACTCCCAAACCTCATTAACACTAGTGCAGCCAATTCGATAGAAGACAGGCATGAAAACCTCCGCCGCCAGGAGGATGACAATGGTAATGGAGATCACCTGCATGCCAAACTGCGTGCCCACCTGGTACACCTCAGCCGGAACTCCCAACAACGTATTGGTGGACATGAAGCTGGCAATGAGGGACATGGTCACGGGAAAGACGGCCAACTTCCGCCCGCCGGTGAAGTAGTG
>NW_016209736.1:1425-1941 GCF_001687245.7 Rhagoletis zephyria
GTGCAGCCAATTCGATAGAAGACAGGCATGAAAACCTCCGCCGCCAGGAGGATGACAATGGTAATGGAGATCACCTGCATGCCAAACTGCGTGCCCACCTGGTACACCTCAGCCGGAACTCCCAACAACGTATTGGTGGACATGAAGCTGGCAATGAGGGACATGGTGACGGGAAAGACGGCCAACTTCCGCCCGCCGGTGAAGTAGTGTTCGGCATTTTTGGCGTGCCTCGCCTTCCAGGCGAAGAAGACGCCAATCAGCGAGGAGGCAACCAGCAGGCTGCCAAAGACGAGATAGTCGATCAGAGAAAAGTTTTTATCGTGATGCATTGTCAGGGGGTTGATCTTTTTCAGAGTATGTTAAACTTTTGGTTTTGTTTAAAAAGAGTAATTGTTGAATGTTTTTTCTTTGAATATTAGTTGCACTTAAAATATCACTCGATGGTACGTTTTAAACTGAATTTTTCCTCTAGTCGTACTAAAAGTCCTCCTCTTATCAATGTTGTGCCTTTCCAAT
>NW_016209737.1:0-1941 GCF_001687245.7 Rhagoletis zephyria
TACACTCCCACACCAAATGCACTAGTGCTGATAGTGCTGACCGCCCCCTCCCAAGTGCACTCTTGTGATACCATTTTTCATCTTTTTTTATTATTACTTGGCCATCAAAGACATTTGCATCTAAATCATGTCACAATGTCATCTCTGCCAGTGCACTGAAGAAGACGAGGACTACGACCACTCACATTTGTGTAGGTGTCAGCTGGCGGTGTACGACAGCGGCAACAGCGCCATTCCAGTTGTTTTCAGCATTTACTACCGATGCCAAACATGATGATGATGATGATGCCATTTCCGTCCCAACTGTGACAACTAACATTAATTTTCAATTTTAAAATCACATTTTTAACTGAATTGTCTTCTCTGCTTGCATTGTATTTCTCATCACTTCAGTGTACAGTTTAGAGAATACCAACTTCTTGAATACCACAGATCAACGCGACACAATTCACTCATGATGGGCAACTGTGGGTCATCACGGCGCACGCACTACTGCTGTCGATCTGCTGCTGCTGCTGAACAAGTAAGATTATAATTTTTCAATTCTTTTGAAGCATTAACCCAATTCATCAGCAGTTAATTGCCGTTGTTAGTTTTAGTTGTTGTTTGCAGAATGTGAAAATGTTGTTTTTGTTTGTTAACCTTAGCTGGTTTAGTCTTTTACTCTACCTAAGTAGTTTCTATCTTTACTTAATGAATCTCATCAATTGTCTCAACTACTGTTTGTGCACCATCGCTAAGCCACTTGGCCTTTCTTCTTTTTTTCTGCTTCATCTTCCCTTTACTTCAGCTGTGATTGACGTAATGCGGCAATGATTAATCACCGACCGAGTTCTGTCCAGAGCATGTGCCTGAGCAAAAAAAGTCTACTGAAAAAGTCTAAGTTGAGAGCTGCTGCTGCTGCAGGAACAGCACTCGGTCAGCAACATGTTTCGGTGTCTACCAGTGTCTGCCAGTGGTTGTGGGAAGTGTCGGACTGTGAGTAGGACAGTACGCAATAAATAATCAAGTTAATCGATTGATCGATCGCACACCATAGTCCATTCAACTGAACGGTCAATTGGTGGTGGTGGTGGGGGGAAGAGAGATAGAGTAGAGCAGTGTGTCGTTGTGAGCAGGTTGCCTCCTCATGGAGTTTGACTTTGACTTCAACTTTGACTTTTTGCATCCATCCATCCATCTGCGCAAACTGCCGTTTTTCTCCTCTATGCCATAGGCAAGTTGAGTTGCAGTTCCCATTGCCTCCCTTTCCTCTCCTCCCCTCGCCTCTCTCACTCCCATGGCATCCTATCATCTTATGGCCATTGGTTATAACTAATTTTATCGTCCATCTCATTGCCGCCAATGTGTGCTGTGTTTGTGTTTGTGGCCGAACATGTTTCATGTCGCCTTTGTGTGCGATCTTATTGCGCTTTTAGCGCCAACGGCAAACACTACTCTTTACTCTCTTTCTCTGTCGGTGATCATGGGCGTAGAGATGCTTTCCTTTCTTTCTCTTGCCACGGCTGCCAATGTTACACAACTGCACAACAACAGCACACTTGTTAGTGGTCGGGTGAACCGAACGCAACTACTGCTGCTGCTGTTGCTGGTGCTTCGAGAACAACTGTTCTTTTCACTGTTTTTTTATTGCCGCTTTGCCTATCGATTGTGCCGCCGACAATAGCCGCCAATTGGCCCCTTCTATTGCTAGCTGCATTTTTGTTCACGTGTTCACTCTCATTAGGAGGCGATATTTCCCTTCTCGAAATCACTGCTGTTGCTGATGCTACACGCACACCACTAATCAGTGATATATGCCCTTTCTTTTTTTTTGGTAGTCTATTGTCCACTGGTAGAAAGCATTCACTTTACTGCAGGGCTAAACTTGTGCAAAAAGCGGTGTCCACCTAACATCATTTGGGACTTCACCTTTAGACTATTTTCAACGCTTTTTATTTC
>NW_016209738.1:0-1941 GCF_001687245.7 Rhagoletis zephyria
GATCCAGACAACGGCTACAATGGCAACAATAATAATTTAGAGGGCGGTGGAGAAAACGGAGGTGATGGGACGCCCACCGAAGCGGAGCCGCCATACGTCCGGCCACCACCACCACCACCACAACAGTCTGAGCGAAACAGCTTGAGCGGAGCGGAGATGACCTCTAAGATTGGCAACATTGCCGCCATGGTCAACAACATGTTCGCCTCCAGTGATCGCCGCCTGGCGACGCTGAGCCATGAGGCGGAGAAGATGGCCGGTCCTCAGGGTTCTGGCAACTTTGGAACACAACCACAGCCACAACCACTACCATCATTTCCTCCCCCTCCCATCTCCTCGGTGAAGTGCTACACTCCGCCGGAGATTGCCCCCAACAGTCAGTACATGCCACCGCCGCCGCCGGAGTTTCTTGCCCTAGGACGAGGCGAGGTGGCGAGACGGGGCGAGGAACGGGGAGGGGTGATGCCCAGNCCACTCCCACACCCTCCGGCACCGCCTCCTTATCAGCCAAGACAGCCAGTGTCGCAGCAACAGCAGCAGCAACAGCATCAACAACAACAGCAGTCAATGATAATGGACATGGACGTGGATGAGGGACCGGCCTATGAGCCAGAGGACAGCGGCATCTCCTACCCGGACTCAAGTAGCAGTCTGGCCGCCCTGCGAGAGCGCACCATGTACGACAACCTCTCGCGCTACTCCATCAAGGTTCATCCGGCGCAGCACTTGCAACAGCATCAGCAACAATATCCTTATCAACAGCAGAAGCAACAACAGCACCGCTATCAAGAGCAGTCAGCAAAACGGCCNAGGACAGCGGCATCTCCTACCCGGACTCAAGTAGCAGTCTGGCCGCCCTGCGAGAGCGCACCATGTACGACAACCTCTCGCGCTACTCCATCAAGGTTCATCCGGCGCAGCACTTGCAACAGCATCAGCAACAATATCCTTATCAACAGCAGAAGCAACAACAGCACCGCTATCAAGAGCAGTCAGCAAAACGGCCGACGCCTCCTTACGTGGACAGCACCTCAAACAGTGCTGCTTATCAAAGTCGATCTCGATCTCGATCTCCACCACCATCAGCTTCTCAGCACGAATCAGTGGTGCAACCTCAGCAACAACAGCTGAGCCGTCAGCAGATCAAAGATGCCGCCGCCGCTGAAGCGGAACGCATTCGCCTTCGAAAGGTGAAGGGCATGCCGATTACCTTCAAGCCAAACTGCCTCGTAATCGGCAGCACCACCCTCTGGATCGGCCACGTGCCCAAGTTTGCCAGTGAATCAGATCTAAGTGACTACTTTGGCGACTACGGTGAGCTTCGAAGTATCAATGTAAGTTGAACATGCATAATCAAATGCTCAAATTTGATAGATTTGAATTACAAACATTTTTCTTTGTTTGTCTGTTTGCTTTCAGATGATCCCTTCTCGTGGTTGCGCCTACATCTGCATGGTACGACGCATTGACGCCTACCGAGCCTATTTACGCATTAAGAAGACCAACAAACTGCTTGGACATCNTCGTGGTTGCGCCTACATCTGCATGGTACGACGCATTGACGCCTACCGAGCCTATTTACGCATTAAGAAGACCAACAAACTGCTTGGACATCCAGTCAAGGTAAGTTTTAGGTTTTGCATGCCTAAACTTTGTACTACAATTTATCTATGGTTAAACACACTTTACTGAACATTTTTATTTTTCTCGCAGTGCGCCTGGGCCCCAGGAAAGGCGCTCAAGGCAAACAACTTCTCCGATTGCTGGGACGCAACCACCGGCACCGCCGTCATCCCCTACAGCCTCATCCAAGGACCGGAAATTGACCTGAACGTCCTCGAGGAGGGCGGCGTCATCGAGGAGGACACTGTTCCGCAGCATCTCAAGGCCAAGTTGAAACTGCTGAGTAGCACACTGGTGGACCCAGCCGCAGAACAGCAG
>NW_016209739.1:0-1941 GCF_001687245.7 Rhagoletis zephyria
CGTCCTGGGCGGGGTTGTTGTAGCCGCTACAACAACAACAACAACAAAACCCCATTATATAATATATATATATGTATATTTTATATATATATACCGATTAATCGGCCGATGCCGAGGCTAGTGTCGGCCAAAAGAAAAACTGTAAACAAACAATTTAACCCTTTGAGATGCGGGTGCTATGTTTACTACAAATTAGCATCAATTGGAACGCATCAGCATAAATACATACATATGTACGTATACTAATTTTAAGAATTACTTCGTTATTACCTTCAAAGAATTTTAATTGCATTCGCATTCTATATGCACATATGCGTGAGGACAGAAACGAATACCTCATAAAGGAAACTACGTAAATAAAATGAAAGAAATGTTTCAAACATTTTTTTGTTTTTATTCGCCCAATTTTTATGAGTCTTTAGTTCCTTATTTTAATATTTAACTAGCGAACCCGTATGGCGTTAAAACGTCCAAAATTGAATTTCAAAAACTTAAAAAATATCCCAAATGTTAGTCAGAGTTATAAGAGATCCGAGTGCTATATATTTTATTAAAATCGTGCAGACGTTTCTGTGTGAAGAGCAGTCTCGCATAATGCATGTTTTTATTTTCATCGGATTTCAAATCACCCTATACCAGAAAAAAAACATAATCTTCTTAAATCTCTTCTGATATTGTGATACACATGTTCGAACAAATGGCAACCCTCTTAAATAAAGGTCAGGAATATATCCCATTTTGATTTATACCCATCTTTTAATAATTCATCCAACTTACTGAATAATTTAAATGTAACTTTTTAAACACGTGGCAACTTTCTCTCGAAGTGTTCAAGCTAAAGATTTCTTAACATTCCTTCATTTGACTACGGTATTTTTCTATTTCATACACTCTTTGAATTGGTTAATTAAAACAGGTGGCAGCCCTCTTCAAAAGTATTTTCAAGCTTAATCATTAGGTTCGTTCGCGTAGCTGTTAATTGTTCATGTTTAACCAAAACTTACAAGTTTTTGCGTTCGCGTACGCAAAAAACTTGCAAAGTAGGGGAAATTGAGAGAGCAAAGTGACATTTCATTTTGAGGGGAAGCTGCTGGTTTCTGTTGGAAAAATTTTTGCCAACAGCAATTTGCCAACAGGAAAACAGCTGATCAAAAACAGCTGGTTGGCATTTACGCAAATCACAAAATGAATTTGATGATTTGGAAGCTAAAAATTACAAAATGCGACTAATTAAACTTGTAAGAAGTAAGTAGTTATTTGTTTTATCAATAAACTGTGCCAGGATACCACTTTGTAATGAGTTTTCGAACGTTTTAAATTTTACACTTTTGAGTGTAAACAAAAATTATATCAGCTGTTCGTCTAACTTGCAAGTTTCTGCAAATTTTCTGTTCGCGTACTATTTTGGATATTTCTCTCTTGTGAGCGAACAGATGACATTTCGCCGGAATTTGGCAGTTGGTTGGTTTCTGTTGGAGATTTTAAACGAACGCACCTATTGTTAACTCTCGCCGGACACTGCGATACATTTTTTAAATTACTGATGAATCAAATGGAATTTTAATTTTCAAAAAACGCTAAATAAAGTTCAGAAATAAAAAATTTTCGAACCCCCTTCGATTGATACCCATATTTTAATAATTCATTTAACTTATAAATTACTTTGATTTTAACTTTTTTAAAAGGTTAGCGTCCAAATTAAAGATTTCTTGACTTTCCTTTGACATCCATATTTAGATATTTCGTATAACTTGTGAATAAGTAAACTAAATTTGATATTTCAAATGGGTGGCAATCCTCTTTAAAATGTTCTCAAACTACTACTTTCTGAAACTCCTTTCGATCGGCACCCATATTTTATCTAATATAATTTTTTAACCAGGTGGCAACCCTCATGGAGTGCAATGGGGTATAGTCATTGCGCTGGGTATGCAGTTACAG
>NW_016209741.1:0-1941 GCF_001687245.7 Rhagoletis zephyria
TAAAGCTCATTGTTGGAGGTCGTTGTATAGCATTCACTCATCAAAAGTTTTAACTTCTATTTTAAGTTAACGAAGAGTAAATAAAGGGGCTTTATTGTATATTCTATAATGCTAGAACCTTTTTTTGCTTTGCTACAATGTTTTTGACCTCTCTTAACATATGAATGTCAAACAAAGCTGCACATTCATTGAAAGTTCTAACTTTAATGTCAAAGTTCGGTGCAATGGACCTGAAGACCTACCCTTACATCACCATAACTAATGTCAAAGTTCGAGTCTATCTTAGGTTACAAAATTTTCGAAGCAAAACTTCCCTTACTTTTTTATTGTTTCATTTTCATTTTTATTGTAATATTTTTTTTTTTTTTTGTAAGTTTAGTAAGTTCCTTTTGTTTGACTTTTTTTCTTTCTTAATTGTTTAACTGAGAGAAAGGTTCTGGCTTTGAATATGCTATCGTTTGAAAAGGTATGTTTCGTGTCTTAACACTGGAGAACTACACAATAGCTTTTGAATATTTTAAAAATGAAGGAAAGTTAATAAAATGAAGGAGGTTGAAGGCCATGTAATTTTCGGTGTGGAATGCTTTTTTTTTTTCTTTTGCTTAAGTTTTATATTTTGCTTCGAATTTTTAAAAATGTTCCGTTGCATTGTGAGCAATTTGAACAGTTTTTATTACAAAAAGTCGTTTTTCGTATTTACAAAAATAAACTTTTGTCCTTGGCATTTGTTAAGGAGAGTTTCAAATCAAATAACGGCGTTTTTATTTTTGTAAAATGTCGTTGTCTGTAAGTGAAATATTGGAATCGATTTTGTGCTCTGGTTTTTAAAGCTATTTTCGAGCAACCGTATTTGAGTCAATGATAATCTAAAAAAAATTAAATAAAATATGGATAATTAAGAAGTACTAAATACTTTTTTGAAAATTTTATTTTGGAGAGAAAAAAATACTTCCGACATAACCTTGAATTAATTTTTTGCTTTTAAAAAATGAAATTTTAAAAAGCTTTTAANGTAAAAAACTAAATTCTATAAAACCACAAATTGAAGAGTGACGCCTTTACAACCATCGCTCGTCGAGGGTTAAGATTTTTTGTGCAAAAATGTGGGAAATCATATACCAATTAATAAAAATATTCCAGCAACAACAACTTTTTCGACGATTCTTTCTTCAATGCCGGCCACAACGAGCTTTGAAAAAAAGTTTATATTAAAAGAAAAACAAGTATGATCTTGAGCCAAGTCGTTAAGCTCGAAGTTTTGAAAAAATCAGTCATCAGTTAGCAAAAAAGAAGTTAATTTTTATAGGCAATAAAGAGTTTAATTCAAGTCATCATTTTGATTTTGCGCTGATATTCAAAAGTTAAGCAGCATAGAGGAGCCACTTGAAGAATAACTACACGGCATACACAAAAACACAACTCATCATGTTTAACCATACATAAAAAGTATAAACGCTTCAAACACGAAAAAATAAGCAAAAAATATGAGCGCTAGCATAACCATAAAAAAAACCCAACACACAACTCACTCACCTCGCCGGTTCATAAATTAAATCCATTATATTACGATCGAATTCGATTGGTATTAATTTTAAATGAGAATGTGCCGATGAAACGCGGAACGACGAAGGTGTTAATGCGGCTGTGGCGGTGGAGGTGACGTTGGTGTTGGCCGCACTCGCTGCTGCTGCTGATGATGAAGGTGACGACGAAGAAGATGACGCAGCAGTGACCAGCAATGTGGCTGCGGCTACTGAAGATGAAGGTGATAATGAAGGCGAGAAGGCGGAAGCGACTGTTGGAGAGGAAGATTCAGCTGCTGTTGCTGCAGCCAATGCCAGCGCTAAGCCGGATGGCAGTGATGAAGTCGAAGTTGTTTGTGAAGCAGCGGGTCTGAGGCGCGTTGACCAAGAGGCGGTGGAGGCCGCAGACGCGGAAGAC
>NW_016209742.1:0-1940 GCF_001687245.7 Rhagoletis zephyria
GGAAAGGTCGGTGGATACCACCCTGCACATATTGGTAAAGTGGTTAGAGAAAGCCTTCACGTATAAATATTATGCAGTAGGGGCCTTCCTCGATATCGAGGGAGCCTTCAACAATGTCACTCCAGAGGCAATAGTCAAGCCTATTCATAATCTAGGGATTGCGACCAACCTAATAAGGCTTATCTACAGTTTACCTCGGGACAGAACTGAAAGGAACTGTCGCGACGGAGTGGGACAGCGCTTGCACTCAGCCCAGAGTCAATAGGAGTACTCCGCAAGGTGGTGTTCTCTCTCCCCTGCTCTGGGTTGCGGTTGTAAAAGACGATGTAGAGGAACTGGAAAAAGTCGGCTGGCGGGAGATCGCCTATATAGATGATGTGGAACTTTTGGACAAGGGACGATTTCTATACACCCCTTTTGATCTGGCTAAAGGTTACCTGAACCAGTTAACTAGGTGTGCGATCAATGGCGGCCTCGCAGTAAATTCCAGCAAGACGGAACTAGTATTGTTTACCAGGAAGTACAAGATACCTGTTGTGGCCCTTCACTCGATTAGGGGTGTACGTCTGCGGCTCTCAGACAGGGGCAATTACTTAGGCTTGATCCTGGACAGGAAGCTGCTGTGCAACACTAACATTGAGGAAAGGTAGGCAAAGCGTCGGTTGCCTTATACTGCTGTAGGGGAACTATAGGTAAAAGTTGAGTTCTCTCCCCAAAGTAATTCATTCGCTCTATGGAGCCAGATTTAAGCTTATCTTGTTTAATGGAGGCTTTGTCTGGTGGAACTCACTAGAGAAGTCTACACTTCTAAAAAACCGGAGCGTATACAATGGATCGCCGTTATCGGAGTTAGCGGAGCATTCAGAACAACTCCTATACTGGCGCTTAAAGTCATGTTGAACACGGCACCTGCGGATATCGCAGACAGAATTGTCGCAGCACGAACCGCTTTTCTGCTCAGGGGTACCGGGTGGTAACACTCTGGGGTTGTGGAGGGCTTTGAACACATAGATTACGGCGTCTTCGAAATGGCTCCCAGAATCTACTTCTCTACCCATATTCCCTCAAGAGCTGACTGGGTAGGGCGAGGTTACTCGAAGAAGGGAGCGGTAAACTTCTCGCCGGACGGATCTAAACTTGGAGGCAGGTTTGGTGGAGATTTATTCTGTCGGAAACTCTCCACCAATACTATATTCAGGCTTACAGAGTTCTGCAGTGTTTTTCAGGTGGAAATAATTGCCATTAAGATCGCGGTAGACTCACTGCTAAAGGGTGTGATGGTGCGCTCGAAATCGGTAAAGGAATGTCTGACCTCTCTATTAATCGCGTCGGGCTACTTCTTAATAAGANGATGGTGCGCTCGAAATCGGTAAAGGAATGTCTGACCTCTCTATTAATCGCGTCGGGCTACTTCTTAATAAGATGCCGGGTCACAGTGACATCGCCGGAAACTGCGTGGCTAATGACCTGGCGTTGGAAAGATACCCTTAAAACGCTATCCCCAGATAAGGAGCAACTAGAGACGCCCCTGTCCTCCTGTGGTACACTCTTGGATGGTTGGACCTAGTGTTAGCTCGGCGAGCACTAGACTAACATGCATACTTCGTACCGGCGATAATGAAATTTCATACTTAATAAAGTGACATAACAAAGGAAAAGAAGACGTTTCTCAGCTGCAGCAAATATTTTTATAGGGCATTTTAAAATACTTTTTGTAGCGCAAGACACCGGTAACCCATCGCTATCCCTTAGAAGTGCCGAAAAACACGTTACCTTTCAAGGGCTACTGATAGAGATTCTAACCTTATATTAATTCGTCTTGATCAGAACAGAATAAAATTTATAGTTGAATGGAAAACTTTATTTTTAATTTTAAAACTTCGGATTTAACAAGTTACACAAGGCAAGGGTTGACAGCGCAAGAACTGTTTGTAACGACA
>NW_016209743.1:0-1940 GCF_001687245.7 Rhagoletis zephyria
TCGAAGCATTCGACGTACATGGACGGAAAGCTGAGGCATGATCGCGACCTGTATGCTGAAGGAAAATCAGACGGCTGGCATAGCGCTGAAAGAGGAGGAAGTCAAATCTCGAGAAGTTATAACCACCCCGATGAGCAGCACTCCTTCTCGAAAAACGTGGTTCTACGAATTATCAGCCTGCTCGGCGACCTAGATGACGAGACAAGGGAAGTTGCTGAGGAAGAAATAAAACACCTGGAAGTGCACAAAATCGAGTGGGACTAGCGAACTTGGACCTGGAAAGGAGGACTGTTGAGCGGGAGCTTGGTCAACCTCGCTGCAGCTTAATACATCTTGAAGAGAGCTGACAAACACGCAACTTCGATAGGCGTAATGGGAGATGATCTTCTGGTCCTCTACAGCGTGGTCGAAAAAAATTTCAAGAGGAGCCGAAGTCTAAACAGCCTTCGAGCCTACAGAGAGAAAACACGTTAGCGACAACACAAGCGATTTTTCGAGATTTTTCATAGCGATATAACAAGCACGCGTAAAACCTCAAAAATACACACAAAAAATAATAATAAAACTCTCTGTTGAGACATACTTCTATCGAACACTTAAGAGGACAAATGACGCGATACAGCCATCACTACTGCAGCTATACTTATCTACCAAGGTAATATTGTAAACCACAATTATTGTACATCACCGAGTTTGCACAATAAACCACTGATATTATATATTACTAATGCAAGTGTTAGTACAAGTACGTAAAAACAGGGTGGAATACAAAAGGATAAAAACCGTTTAACCATGACTGGCAGCACGAAACAGGGTATAATACTAATCTAGTATAAGTAGAATGAAATTTGGCGAACCTCACGGTAGCTAAACAAGTAGCAGAAATCCTTTGGTTTCTGCTTAGGAATTTTTTTTCCGTAAATTAAGAAAATTTGAACAAAAAAATATATAAGTTTCAGCTATTTTTCAGTTATGTCAGACATAACTGAAAAACAATTTCATGAAATCTCCGAAAAGTATGAAGAAAAATTAAAAGCTTTTAATAAAAGACACTGAAGAGGTCCTCAGCACCTCCACAGTGGTGAAACAAGGCCCGACACCGATAACCATAGAAGAATATCGGCGTAGGAATAAGCTTAACAAAAAAGAAATATTAAAAATACCTACACCCGTTAAAAAGACAGAAACAAAAGCGGTGAGGCAAACTGGTTAAAAAAAAAAAGAAACAAATAGCCGAAACTTATAGATTGTTAAATCTTTCGACAGATACCGAAGAAAGACTTAATCTAAGAAAATTAATTAGAAATTTAAGAGAAGAGAGCAATAAAAANCGTTAAAAAGACAGAAACAAAAGCGGTGAGGCAAACTGGTTAAAAAAAAAAAAGAAACAAATAGCCGAAACTTATAGGTTGTTAAATCTTTCGACAGATACCGAAGAAAGACTTAATCTAAGAAAATTAATTAGAAATTTAAGAGAAGAGAGCAATAAAAATTAAAAGCAAATTTGGATGCTAAAAGATTTTACAAAAAATCCCATCAAGTGGGATGAAAATGAAACATTAGAACTAGAAACTAGAGAATATGAAAGGGAATTAATTTGGTTAAGGGAATTTTGGAATTCCATTGGTATGGACAGAGAACCTACCATGGAAGACGTAAAAAATTCATCAACCCAAGAANTAAAGCAAATTTGGATGCTAAAAGATTTTACAAAAAATCCCATCAAGTGGGATGAAAATGAAACATTAGAACTAGAAACTAGAGAACATGAAAGGGAATTAATTTGGTTAAGGGAATTTTGGAATTCCATTGGTATGGACAGAGAACCTACCATGGAAGACGTAAAAAATTCATCAACCCANATTCAAAGGCACAGTTTAGTTTACACTTCCCAATTGCATTACTCAAGACAGGCACACTGACCAACTCACGTGACGATC
>NW_016209744.1:0-1940 GCF_001687245.7 Rhagoletis zephyria
TTTCGGAACTCGAAATATTAAAAAAATTTAGCAATCGTGAAAAATCACCCTCTATCGAAAACCAAGAACCAGAAATCGAAAAAATGAACATAAGAGTGCAAAAATTCATGGAATCAATAAATTTATTTTTACTGACTCTTTTTTAAAATTTTTTATTAGGTACTTTTGAAAGTTGAGCGCATCTTGTGTTTATAGAACTTTTTATTAAACAAGTAGTTTTTAAGGAAAGAACACAACCGACTTCAATTCTCATATACAAATTTGGAGGTACCGTTAATTTCTTCATGATCCAATCATCGGATCTCTAAACCAAATTACGGGACGACCCTTGAGGTACCATCTTTCCAATAAAAAAAGGATTATTGAAATCGGTTCACGTGGTAAAAAAGTTATGTATTCCGGCGAATTGATAACCTCCCCTTTTTTGAAGTCGGTTAAAAGTGTTTGAGTTCTGTTAATCTTATGTAAATAAAGTGCAGTTTATGAATTTTAAAACGTTTATTTATTTATTACATACTGTACATAAAACTTGCATAAATGTATTTTAAAGAGCGTATTATCAAGCAAATTTTCAGTATTTTCCGGTGATATATCTTCAGAAATATANTTGTATACCTTCGACATGCGACATGCCCCTTTTCTCCGGCAACACAGAAAGGAGAGTTCTACTTAGTAAGGGTTATAATCCCTAAGCACGGCCGAAGGCAGAAGCAAGCGCAACAGGTGGTGGACCTAACAAAGTGCATTTTTTCAATGGCTTGCAAGAAGCTGTTATTGCATTAACTGGATTGAGAACCAGTTCTTCAGGCATAGGAAGAGTTCTGGCTTGTGGTTCAACAATTCAATCAGAAGATGACATAGATGCGCCCATGGTTACTATGCCCGACAGCTCGGCAGACCTTTGTGAATCCATTGCCGTAGCGCCCGCTTACTCTGCTGCTATAATTGCAAATATATCAGAATCCATAATTTTCTTCAAAATATGTAAAATTAACCGATTTTACAATAAACAAGCACATGATGAGCGTTTTTTTAATTCCTTTCCACTTGGTTTTTCTTCATTCAGCTATCTTCGAAAAACAACTGACAGCTGGCAATGCTGCACATGTTTCCGCAAGTGTTGCAGCATGTGGATTTTTCGTTTTTCGTAGCGTAACTATAACCAACACTGAAGTGAGAGTCTGTATATTCCCGGATAAAATTCTGGAACAGGGAAAATAAATAAACATTTAGTTTATACCGAGCTGCTCACTCACTTGGATCGCATTTGTTTTTGTTTTGGCCTGAAGTATATGCACTTCCGTATGCCCTGATATATAGGGTTTGTTTGAGTTGCAATCACAACCGCAGTGTTGCGCGAATTATTAAAGTATCACGTTCTGTGTGAATTTCTAGCAATGTATTATCAGTTGGGCAGTAGCAACAATGTTGCATTTTTCATCAAAACGGCAGTAATGCCGCTTTTATTACGTGCCTCGAACAGGTCCATAAACACAATTCATATAAAAGTGACTGAATTTCATATGGAAGGGCAAGCAAACGCCTTCCCATATGAACATGTACAAATCTACACCAACAAATATACAATAAAAATTAACAAAAAATATGGCAGCACTGAAAAAAAATGTATACTTAAAATTTATTTAATATACATACATATCGACCCCTAATTGCAATGTTATCGTAAGCGACAAATTATCGAAAACCATTTTTTTGTCATAGTAGTTACAACGTCCTACAAAATTGCAGGCTTTAAATATGTTGCTTTGCTCACACTTTTGCGGTCCCACGATTTTATCGTAAGCGACACTGTGTATACCGAACGTTATTGTAAATAGCAGTTTTAACTGTAGTTTTAACCAAAGTTTCATCAGCACTTGCTACAACTGATGCTTCAAAATCAGCTTCTTTCACTCATCAAAATTATGTGCAATCTGCTA
>NW_016209745.1:0-1940 GCF_001687245.7 Rhagoletis zephyria
TCTTCATTGGGTGGTACTCCACGCGCCATGGGTGATTGTACAGCCGAAACGCCTGCCATGTCGCCATCTAAGTTCAAGTTGGTAGCTGCCGATATGCCGCGAGCATATTTCATTTTTTGCCTCTCGAAGCGTTCACGTTCACGTTCTTCTCGCAAACGCTGGAACTCGTCCTCCGGTTCTTGTTCCTCCTCAACTTCCTCGTCAATTTCTTCAACTACGAAAGAGAAGGAAAGCCGTAGGCTAACTAGCGATTGACTTAAGTAGTTGTTCATAGTGAGTTGTGTTTAAAGTTATGTGCAAAATAGTTTGCAAAATTATTTCGTTAACAAAACCACGAAGTCTGTTTGCCTATTCCAAGTAAGAAAAGAAAGCAAAGCGGATGGGTCTGGAGGTAAACGAGGCCAAGACGATGTATCTCCTGCGCAGCAAGACGGAACAGAGCAAAGCTGGTAGAGTTCACACTGAACGAAGCGAAGCGGGGCCTTGGCGGCGAAGGTACCACAGAACTTACCGTCCATGAAAAGATGCAGAAATATTTACTTGAGGCAGCTCTTGGAGTTTTTGAGAGATTCTGCGGAAGATTGCCGGGACTTTCGCTTTGCCGATGTGCAATACCGCAGCAGATAGAGCGACGGATTGCGGCTATGTCATTCAAAGAGATAAAAGTCTTCAACTCGAAACACGAAGGTGGAAGCAGAAGGATAAAAAGCCCTTTACTGCGATGGAAAGACCAAGTGGAGAATGACTTGGCTTCACTTGGTATTTCTAATTGGTGGGAGTTAGCATAGAAGCGAAGCGACTGGCGTGCTTTGTTGAACGCGATTAAAATCGCTTAGGTGGTTACAACGCCAACACTTGTTGTACAGTAAAAAGTCTGATATACCTCATTGCAAAATATTATTCATTTGCCCTATATTAGCCTTTAGCCGGCAAACTGAGTTGATAAAAGATGAAGTCAATCATACTCAATTCAAAATTAAAATTATGTACTCTTATTACTTACACGTCACTTGCGCGGACGAACCACTCTCATGTTGCATGCTTTCCACACTACTAGGTAGCACGGTATCTTCATGATCGCCATGAAATAACTGACGCACATCTTTTGTTGTTGATATGTCTGGTTGATCGGTTAAGGTTTTGTCTGCATCCAAATCATCTAATTTTTCATCAATAATATGCAATGCCTCAGCAGTGCGTATTATAGTCGGCGATTTGGCTAGAGAATGTACTGAACCGTTAGTCTGTGTTGATGCTTGCTTCTCAGCATCTGGTTGTGATGGCGTGCTGTCTTTTTCATTAGGTTCACGCGCAAGAAACCTTTGCAAGGCAGCACGAAATCGTGTACTGGTATCGGTTATTCGGCTAATTGACGATGATGCAGTTGCGTGGTCAGCAATTCGGGTACTGGTAGTCTAAAAAAAAAAAAAAGATAATTATGTTTTTTTGTGATAAACTGAAAGTGTTCTAAACAGGAAAATGGTAAAGTAGTCCAAGGTGACTTAATGACCCATTCAAAAATATTTAGTCCGTTTTACTTACCACTCCATCATATTTTGACTCAGCTCGTGAGAGTGCAGTCGTCTGGTTGGCGCTGAAATCCAGTCTTGCAGTAGACTGTTCAGGTGGCTCTTCACGCTTGCTATCCCCTTGATAAGGCAGTTCGTTGGGAAAAATTTCATCCCAGTATTGGTCCTTCACCAACTCGGGATGCTCATGATGCATTTCGTCGACAATGAGATAGGAAACTTGCAAATTCCTATCAATCATCCAGTTGACCTATGAAGATAATAAAAACATGCTCAGCCTTAAATATTCATTTAGTTTCTAGCTACTCGCCTCAAAGTCATCATCGTCCTCTCCAAAGGGATTAATCAGAGTCTCGGCCACCTTTAGCCAGCCCATGTAGAAGAAGAATTGCAAAGTAGTGAACAGCGGAA
>NW_016209746.1:0-1940 GCF_001687245.7 Rhagoletis zephyria
TCAATTACGTTTCTATTTGATTTTAATATTTTTTTCCCTCAGTGTAGCTAAGCATAAGCACCTACATATTTATATTTTAGGAAATCAACAGGGAATCGGTGGTGCAGCGCACTTGTTTTAACACAATGCCCAATGAGTGAAGTGAAAACAGAAGAAGCAAATTTGTAGGAATATTCGATTCTGTTTACTCAGTAAACGCAGCCATAATCCTTTCAATTCATTACTGTACACGCTGGACCAAAGCAACATGAGTGCTGGGGGCGGCGGCAGAAAAACCATTGAGCAACAAGAGTGCTGTGGTGCGCTGAAACTGCCAAGTCTCGGCTATAAATTCAAGAATTACTGTTGCTAGCAGTTGAGCAGTATTAGTTGCCACTATTCCAGTCGCTATTGTTGCTGCTGCACAATACTGGATTTCCATTGTATTGTGTGCCACTTTTTATTGTGACTGCGAATGTTATACGAGTATATATGGGGCGTTCCATATCAAAATGGACGGGATTGTTTCAAATTTTAAGGGTTGATGGATAAACATAAAGAACATAAATAAATATGAAATTTGAGCTCGATTAATACATTTTTAAAAACTCTACAAATCGATTTAATAGTTTTCTAAATATCTCGAGAACGGGGCCTGGAAAGAAATGAAAAAAAAAAAATACCCATACATACATCAAGCCTCTCTATGAAAAGAAATAATTTTTATGTTTTTATCTTGAAAAATTTTTCACATACAAATTTTTTATAAAAAAATTAGTTTCTAAAAATATGACATCTCAAAAAAAAAAATTAAAAAAATCACAATGTTAGCTCTGATTATTGCGCAATATTCAAGCATAACAATTTGAGTGATGAATTTTGTCTTTACACCGAAGTTGAGTAAAATTAGTATATAAAAAATTTACAAATTTTTAAAATTATTTTAGAATATGTATATGAATGGAGTTGTATAGCCAATTACATTTTAGTAGCATAAAATGCAAGTTTTAAGCTACTGAAATGTTTCTTTGATTTTTAATATTTTTTATGCTGACGGCTTTTTGAACTTTTTCCTTATGAATGAAAATGTGTAAAACCGCTTTCAAAGAAAATTAAAAAAAAGTAAAAGTAAGAAAAGTAAAAAAACTTTCACTTTATTATATTATAATTTAATGGGCTACAAACCTGCATACTCAAAAAAATTCTAAAAAAAAAATTTTAATTCGTAATGTACGAATTTTTTAAATTTTCTTTGAGGTGGCATATTTTCAAAAACAATTTTTTTTTTCATCAAAAAATTTGTATGTGAAAAATTATTCAAGAAAACAAAATTTAAAAAAATATTTCTTTTCGTAGAGAATTTTGATGGGTGTACGTGTAACTTTTTTCAAATTTTTTCCTCGCCCCGTTAACGAGATATTTGGAAAACTGTTAAATCGATTTGTTTTTGTTTTTGTGCCGCAAAATTTAAAAAATCTTATTAATCAAGCTCAATTTTCATACTTATTTATTATTTATGTTTATCCATAAACCCCAAGAATTTGTAACATATTAAATACATGAAGTGTGAACCCCGTCCATTTTGGTATGGAACGCCCCATTTGTATGTAGCTGCAGGTTTTGCTTTGGCTTGCGCCAGTTTCTATTGCTAATGAGAATATTATGACTTGCTGCCTAGGCTTAAGCAGCTGTAATACTTACACAATAGCCTCGGGGCAGTGGTCGGCAGTATGCCGTAGAAGAAACAGTTGTCGTTGTTTTTGTTTTGTTGTTGTTTTTTTGTTATGTCTGCTGTGAAATTCTAGCTTTTCCGTCGCAGCCGCAGTTGATTACCTTTGCTTGTCAAGCGTTTTTCAATTTTATTGCTAGATCGCCCCTACCATACTCCCCTCTAATAATTCAGTACTCAAAAGAGCTGCTTTGCCTCAGACCATTACTCTCAGCTTTTAGTAAAGGACGAC
>NW_016209747.1:0-1940 GCF_001687245.7 Rhagoletis zephyria
AGTGTATATTAACCGAATCGTAAGCACTTTTTAATAGCTCAGTCAAAGATTTGCGCTACGCTGAAGCAGATGAAATAAGTTTTTTTTGCCAAAGTATTAACAACAGTTTATAGAAATTTAAAACTTGTTTAACAATTTCTAATACCATTAAACGGCTTTGAAAAAGAATTTGGTTAACACGCTGCATCGCTGGAGCAGCAAAATTTCTACAGCATGTGTTAACTTTTATATTTCATTTCATTTATTAAAAAAATCACTTTACTTGCCATCATTTATATTGCTTTCTTCTTTGCTGTGTTTGCGTGCTGTTGCTGGCGAAACCAGTTTTTTCTTTTTAATTCTTTTATTTTTACTAAAGTATAGATGCTAAAAGAAGACTGAAAATATAAGAAAAAAAGCGAAGCTGATCATAAACAAATAGCCAAAATAATGAGATATAATAAAAAGTAAAAATATGATATTTGCATGCATTTAACTATACAGAGTGCAAACAAAATTTTAATTATATATTCAGTAACTAGATTTATATTAAAGGACCTTTTACAAGTTCAATAATTCCTTAACCAGAACAGATGGTAACTGGTTTGGTCCCACTTAAGTATGAGAAGAAAGTATAAGCTTTTTGCAACGCGTTGTAGGTACTTAGCGAATTAATAAATCCAATGCTTGGATAGACTCAAAAAAAGACAAAACGCCTGAAAAGGAATAAATCTCTCAATAATACATTTATTTTAGTTTCACATACGGCTGCTATTGAAATCATAGCGCCTCCACAAAACCTTTCCACCGAACTAGTTTTAGTTTTAGGTTTCTTACGCGGTCCCAGTTCGGGGTTTTTTGGTTTGAAGTAAGCAAAGAACGACTCTTCCACAGTTCCTTTTGGCTCGTCCCCCACTACAATCACTTTGAGGATTCTGGCAGTGCTGCTAGGTACGAAAATAAGTGTCGCCTATTCACTGTCAGTTTCTTCCACTGATATGCACAAGGCCGGCTTGAATTATCTAACCACTTTACGTTTCGCTTCTGTGCGAATCTCATATTTGACCTTTATTACGCGTTTCAGCCTCTTCGGTTACTCAGAAAGCTAGGTACCATCAGAGGCGGTATGCGAATTGTTGTTTTTCGCATTTAAGTTGAATCGGTTCAGCTATCCCACCCTGTATATTAAGAACCGCTTGTCATCTGACCTTTGTCAGATTCGCGCGAACAATAACTTAGTCGTATAAGCAGTATTGTGCAACCCCCGATGTTTTTAAAAAATAACAACTTTCGTAGACTTAACATGCTATTATATGTAGAGTTGATCTTCTAGCCATTTATCTGCATCGTTGGTTATGTCAACAGCTAATTCTAATAATAAAGGTGTGACGCTTTAGCTGGTAATATAGCTGCTATTCAAACTTGAAGCTAAGCAGCGGCTATCAGTAATTTAATTTATTCATTGACTTTCAAAGTATTACAATTTTTGTTAGAAGTTTCAAAATGTTTAAATAAATTTTTTGAATTCCTTCACACAGTTTTTAGGGCACAAGAGCTTTAGTAGGAAAATAGGGTTGAATTACTGTCGATTCGATAGATATAGTAAGTCAAAATTTCTCCAAACCGATGTGACAATCTTTGGGAAAAATGGTCTTTATGGTCAATGTTAAACTGGAAAACTTTAGCGGATACTTTCTAACATTTAAACAAATCCGCAATAGCGTGCATTACTGTGGAGTTCTATACCTCCACTGATGAAGCTGATTTGAGCACTGCTTGTCAATCTTCTTCACTACTCTGGCATATATAATGCAGGTAAGTTCATCCTCAACCTCAACTACACCCCTACCTACCTTTCCTAGGTTAGCATCCTTAGGTAGCTTTCTGATTGCCTTCATTACATGACGCTCTCATAAGTTTGATCGTGTCAGCTGATACGCTAACGTACGTGAGTGTGGCTG
>NW_016209748.1:0-1940 GCF_001687245.7 Rhagoletis zephyria
TGAAATTTTTCTTCTAAAGCAAAATTATTAACTAAATTTGGGAATGGAGAGCTATAGCTGTTATTTTCGCTAGTAAAATATTTACTAAGTACATTTGGGTAAATTTTACATTCAGGTCTAAGCTCTCCATGTACATTCAAGGTTTTTAAATTGCGCCATAAATCTCTTGAAGGTAGAGACGGATTCAGTTTAGAATTGCAATAGAATCGCTTTGCATTTCTTATAACGGCAGTAGCTTTATTTCTGGCAGATTTGTACTGTGTCCAAGCAAAGTCAGTTCTGGTTCTCCTCCATTTACTATAAAGCTTTTTACGTGCTTTTATAGCTGAGCTAACTCTTGTATTGTAGCAAGGGCAAGCGCTGTTTATGGTCCGAACGGTACGAAGCGGGACATGGTCGTCGAATAGTTTTGTCAGATTTTAATTTAGGAAGTCAAGTTTTGCACATACACTCTCAATGAACCAACAGTTATTCCAGTTAACATTTAACAAATCGACATGCAGACTACTAACATTAACAGACTTCAAATCACGATACATAAAAGTAACACTATCAGCGGGACTGTTAAACGACACATCTTATGTACAAAATATTGGGTCATGGTCCGAAAGAAAAAACATTTGGTCAAATTTTAGAATATGGTCAATATTAGAGACAATAACAAGGTCCAGCCGGCTAGGATTTGAGTTGTTGGCGTATCTTGTTGGCACAAATCTGTTAACCACAGCAAGACCTGCAGCAGATACATGGTCAAGTAGTTTAACGGCATAGCAATCTCCTAAAAGAAAGTTTACATTAAAGTCACTACATATAACATAACGCTCATACTCAATCAAAAACATAGATAGCTCAACAAAAAACGAGTCTAACATGCAACACCTATTAGGATTATATACACAAGGCACTAGTATTTTTGTGACATTATCTGAGATTTCCGCAATGATGAATTCCGTATCAGAATCATTTGATACAGTTAGAGGTTTGATTTTTAGAGTCGATTTGCAATAAATTGCAACACCCCCTCCTTTTTTGCTGGATCTGTCGTGGCGTATAACATTAAAATGTGGGATACCATAATACAAGTCAGTAAAGTTTGGATGAAACCAGGTTTCTGAAACACAGATGACACCAACCCCCGATTCTCCAAAAATATGTCTAACATAGTCCAATTTATCACCATTAAGACTTCGAGCATTAAAATGCACCACGTTAAGGCCATTTGACTGTTGGCATAACATATCTATTAAAATTTTGTGGTTATCATTAATGCTGCAGGCTGATTTCCTAGTGTGATTTAAATGGGACACACTGAGGTAGAAAGGAGTTAACTACAAATAGCATCAAGCACAAGAAATATACAACACAGCAAAAGCACAACTGATTGCATTAAGTATATTAAACGAAACAGGAGGGTAATATACGAACAGTTGAGAAAGGTNAGACTTCGAGCATTAAAATGCACCACGTTAAGGCCATTTGACTGTTGGCATAACATATCTATTAAAATTTTGTGGTTATCATTAATGCTGCAGGCTGATTTCCTAGTGTGATTTAAATGGGACACACTGAGGTAGAAAGGAGTTAACTACAAATAGCATCAAGCACAAGAAATATACAACACAGCAAAAGCACAACTGATTGCATTAAGTATATTAAACGAAACAGGAGGGTAATATACGAACAGTTGAGAAAGGTAAACAAGCAATAGAAATAATTTGAGATACATAAGTAAACAAATAACAAATAGAGAGAATACGGCAAAGAGAGAAAAAGAAAAAACATTTATGTAACTTATTTTCTATTCTGGCATAAATTATAACAAACATTTGGACATACATAAAATACATACTTAAGTGTAATTGTTCTATATTTTAGTGCCGATAAGAGCGTTAAACTCGGCTCTGCTGCTCACTAATCTGGGCTCTTCGCCAGGCTTTAGC
>NW_016209749.1:0-1940 GCF_001687245.7 Rhagoletis zephyria
AAAATGAATCGGTTATACAACCACCTGACAATTTAAACGCTGGTAACCAGTCACTTGGTGGACTGTCAGTCTCTCTCTCTCTCTCTCTCTCTCTCTCTCTTTCTGATAAGACTGTTANACCACCTGACAATTTAAACGCTGGTAACCAGTCACTTGGTGGACTGTCAGTCTCTCTCTCTCTCTCTCTCTCTCTCTCTCTTTCTGATAAGACTGTTACTAGATCACACCTGCTCACAGTTTTTACCTGATAATAAAAATCCAGTTTTGGTATTAAATAATAATAGAGCTTACATGCAAAAAACCCTACGCAAAAAACAGACACACAGCTGTCATGAGTCCAAAAGATAAACGTTTCACTCACATTTTTATTTATTAGACCAGGCAACACACACTGACAGAAACCCTTTTTGTTCTTTTTTAAAACGACACATTAGAGCACTCAGTGTTTGATGACCTTGACTTTCATCCAGCCATGCTGGCTTGGATAACTCACGCTTGATAACGGGCATTATTACGGTGACTATAAAAAGAACAACACCACTACTGCAAATAGGTAAAAGGCATTGTTTAATTGAGAAAAAAGTGCTGAAAATTGTGCTATTTAAAGTTACCAATTTTTTTATCCTCAATTTTCATCATTTTTTTAACGTTTTAAAAAATGAAAACATTTTCAAAGCTGCTTTTGGTGGTAGTGGCTGTTTGCCTGGCCGCTTATGCTCAGGGTGCTGAAAAAGCCCAGGGATTCCTTCGTTTTGGTCCTAGGGTATTCCCTCCCTCTAGGCTTCCCAGCCCGACCGAACTTTTTGGCCAATTCGCGGCGGTGATGGTGAATGGAACCTGTAACGTCGACTGGGACCTCCTGCCCAACGATGATCCAGATGAGCACCGGTCAACGGTAACACTATTACCACTTATCAACAACTTATCAATCACAATACATACAAAATTGTTGGTTATCAATTCCAGTGTGAACTAATCCGCGCCCGTGGCCTAGAGTGTCAGGTGCACAATGTGACCACCTCGGGCGGGTACATCATTGAGCTGCACCGAATTGTCTCAAAGAGCGGTGGAAACAGCGGTGGAAATACTAAGAATCATCCCGTCATCCTTCAGCCGGGGCTGATGGGCACCTCCTCTGACTTTCTGATGGCCTCGGCCGACTTTTCAGCTGATGCAGGTGCGCCCATGGGCGCCAACATGGGCCTGGAGCTGTTCAAGCGAGGCTACGACGTTTGGTTGAGGTAAAAGAGAAAGAGATTTGAGTAAACTGAAAAATACTTTAATTTTTTTTCCTGATGTGCAGCAACAACCGCGGCAACGAGTATGGCCTGCGCCACACCTCACTCAAAAAAGAAAACCCCGCTTTTTGGGCGTGGACTTTTGAGCAGATTGGAGTTGAGGATATTCCCTCGGTGGTGCAGTACGTCAAAGGGAACACCAGCACTAGCAAGGTCCACTACGTGGGCCACTCGCAGGGCACGGCGGTGATGTTTGTGCAGTTGTCAAAGAACCCGAGTTTCTCGGGTAATCTGTCCAGCTTCACGGCCATCTCGCCGATCACGCGAATTGGCGACGCCAAAACTGCTTACCGCGAGTTTGTCGCCATCTTTGATCCGCTCTTGTAAGTTTACTAGATTACCCTTTTTTAAATTTGATCAGCTTTTTAATTACTAAAAATCATCAATTTTTCGTTTTGTTTTAATGTTTCATTAGTGAACTCGAAGACGGCTCCGTCTTTGAGCCGAATCCCTTCGTCGACGGGGGCGTCTCCTTTGCGTGCAGCAACTTTGGCCTGCGGGAGGCCTGCAAGCTAATCTACTTCTCCATCACCGGACCGAACTGCGAGGAGCTGGACATTGTAAGAACATTCTAAAAAAACTTTACTTTAGCCATTTAACCCAAAACTAAATACCGTTTTTCTTCTTCTCCGTTTTTTTTAT
>NW_016209750.1:0-1940 GCF_001687245.7 Rhagoletis zephyria
GTAAACAGAGAGGCTGTGGTTGCGGTTGAGTCGCTTGGCAGAGCGGAAAATGTGAGTGGGTTCGGAATTGAGTGAGATAAATGTTAATCGAGAGATGAGATAGTGAATGCGAAATTTACAAGTTAAGTGGTTGCACAACTGTATTTTTGATATTTCACTCTAAAACGTATATTTTTTGGAATGCAGAAGTGAAAAATAGAAATTTGGGAGCATTTTTAGGAAGATTGGGAGGTTTTATAAATAAATTTTAGAAAATTTGTTCCCACTTCTGTTACATATGTACAGTGATTCAAACCACGTGTTGATTTTCTAAAATATTGGTAATGTTTTTCGGGCTATTTTTCTATACAAATATCGCCCAAGCTTTAATCAAAACCATATAAATCATAGTTTCAAACTGTATACAAAATTTAGGAAAATTTAACAAATTTTCATCAAAATTTCAGCTTTTTAATCTGATGCTTTAGATTATTTTTGCGTATGCAGTTTCATAGCCCATGCAATTTTAGTCCAATGAAGTGAAAGTTTCAACCGAATCAAATCGATTTTTTTTTTTATGACGGATTTTTTCACTTTTTCCATAGATATACATAAGCATGAATTTCTTATGAAATAAAATGCAGGAGACCTTCAGCACCGAAATTTCGAAACATCAACTACAGTTTTTGTAAATTGCAATTGTTATATAAAAAAAACCGTAAAAGCAGTCTCCAAAAAAGAAATTCTTAAAAATCAACGCGGTGTTTTAGCCGGTTTAAACTTTCTGCATACACAAAAATGTTCGAAAGATTTAGATGAAAATGTTTATGAAAATTTTCCTAAATTTTGTATAAAGTTTGAAACTGCTATTTATGTTTTTTGTTAAAGCTTCGAAGGTATTTTTATAGAAAAGTAACAAAAAAAAGTTTAATTCGAAAAACACTACGAATATTAAAAAAAAATAACACGTGGTCATTTGTTTTAGTCAATGTATGAATAAAATATATATATATTTTTTTTGTTAAGGTGGGAGTTTTTTTTGCTTGAATTAATTGTTTTCTCTTACATATTTATTGAAAAATTATAATGGCGTCGATGTGACAATACCGATAACAATAACACTATCATTTGTCACAATCCGATAACGACACCACTCAATGATAAAAATTACTGATAATGTAATAAACTCGTTATCGATAAAAGACATCCATGAATTCTTGTAACTTTTAAAATTCTCATTTCTTGGGGAGCGGAAGACACTGGAACACGTCCCTTCTGATTGGATGCATTTCAATTTCAGAAAATAGTTAATGCATTCTGGGGGGACTTTAGAATGAAACTTCGTCATCTCCTGTCAAATCCGGTTTGGAGATAGATCTGTTTCGGTCGTTGCACAATCTTGAGTGTCATTTTTCATTAAAAAAAAAATATTTTATACACTGTTTGAGAAGTGCAGCTATATGATAAGTATGTGAATTTGATAATAAATAAAAGTGCGAAATGTATGAGTGTGAATTGTTGCATCTTTTTGGGCGCACTATACAGCACTGGAAAATGCGTTGAGAATTTAGTTTTTTCTAAGTTGAAACACTATTTTTTTCAATTAAAATTTTTCCTGGTTGTTGAAAGTTTTGCTAATGTTGAAAGATGTTATGTATGTTGGTTCTCAACTTAACCTCAAGTTATTGTAAAACCTAAGATTTTTTGGTTATATTGCTTTTTAGCAATTTTTTCTGTTTAGAGTTTATTACTTATGATTTAATTTTGTAAATTTCATACCAAATATTTGGTCACATATTTTATCACAAACTCCAAGTTTTCGCTCTCTCTTCGAATATTTTCCTCCTTTTCGAGTGTTTTCTACCGTCGCAAAATCTCTCTCCATCTCTCTCTATATCACTCTCTCACTTTCACCACTACACAGACCCACCCCCTACGCAGTGTTAGTTTTGTTTACTTTT
>NW_016209751.1:0-1940 GCF_001687245.7 Rhagoletis zephyria
GTCACCCAAACAGACAACTCCTTGCAGAAGAGTCCTCGCCCAGGCATGTCAGGAGGCATCTAAACGAACTGACGGACGAGGTCCAGAGGTTCATCAAACAACCTCTGGACCCAACGGCTTATAGACAGGCCTTGAACGGCATTCACAGAGAGGCAGTCTCGAGTCCCGACCTGTGAATGCCGTTCTGGGCACACAACCACCAGACGTGGACGAGACAGAACTTCGTCTGCCTCGGGAGACTCGGAGGATGTTCTTAACGAATGCCCGGCATGAGGAGAGTCGACTCATGACTCACAGCATCTCTTCGTATGCCCTGTGAATCCCACCTCACTAACGCTCGTGTCCCTATGGACAGACCCCGTCGAGGCTGCACGCTTCCAGGGGCTACCGCTAGTAGAGCGAAAGAACGTAGAAAGAAAAAAGGGACAACTCGTTATAATTGTAGCGAAAGTGCGCAACAGGGGCGTGACTTCTCTTTTCATCCAATCAAAAAACGCACTAGGGCAAAAGAGAAGGCACGCCCCTGTTGCGCACTTTCGCTACAATACGAAAACAGGGCTAAACAAATTTTTTGTAATATCAGGCGCCATCTATTGGCAACTGTTAACATCTTATCAAAAGCGGGAATACATCCCACTTATGTGTACCTTAATATCCCCCTTTTTTCAAAATAATTATTCCCCCGAGTTATGGCAACACTGTATTTTAGCAAAACAGCTGTTTGCAAAAAAGATATATGTACATATGTATATGTGCAGCGGAATTAATAGATAATTTGTAATTTCGATGAAAATTGTTCAATTCCTGTGTGCATAGTTTAATTAATTTAAAGTGAAGCAAAACAATGTCGTCTTTTGATGAAGATAACAGCTGGATGCAATATAAGCCAAGTGCAAAGTTCCTACCTGTGGTAGATGGCAAAACTGCAGACTGTCCTGCCGCTGGCACAACAGATTATGATAAACTGGAGACGCCCATTTTCAGCAAACGCCAAATAACGTTGCGTATACCATCGAACTACAAAGGAAACTTAATGCATGCAGCTGTAAATAAGAGATGGTTAATTTGTGTGCTGGATACGCAGCAAACTATATTATTACGTTTCTTTTTGCCTAGAGCGCTGCCTCCAGGCGGTATGTAAACAGAACTACATGTTCACCATATGATATCAACTTATGCCACTTACATTATTTATATATATTTTTGATAGAAATTGCATTGGAGAAGTATTTAGCGGGTTACGCTATATCAAAAGTATTCCTCGATTATACTGGACACCATACACTTATACCATTGGTTCCGCAGACGCCCGGTCTATCGGCAGACTTTCTTTATATACATGCGAATGGGCCAAAAGTGAGGCGTGTGGAAAAGTTCAAAGATCATGAAATTACATCGGTCGCATTTAACCGTTATATGGGCACGGAATCCTCTACGGGACCAATATTGCTGGGTACCAGTAGGGGTCTGATTTTCGAAACGGAACTGGTGCAAGATGGTTTGTCTCCCCTGTATCGAAAACAAGTAATATGTATGCATGTACTTTTTTCTGTCAATTACTTACCACAAATTATTTGTAGGTGTACGACTTGGGTTTGGGACGTACAAAGTATCCCATAACGGGATTGGAGTTATTACGCCTACCCAATACAAACAGATTTATGGTCATTGCAACTGCACCTGATTGCATTTACACATTCCAAGAGAATTGTAAATCTGATGATAGATCTCTACAGTTCATTTTTGCCAATTATGTAAATGGGCAACAAATTCATGGTGCCGAGATGGTTGAAACTGAATTGAGTTATTCGGTGCTGCAGCTGTACGGAGAGCCAAATGAAAAGCTGCCCAAACAATGGGCCTGGTTGTGTGGTAGCGGTATACGCTTCGGAGAGGTAAAGTTTAATGTATGTTTATGTTCTTATTTATTAAAAAAAAAA
>NW_016209752.1:0-1940 GCF_001687245.7 Rhagoletis zephyria
AACTTCCGTGGTCATACATTCGAAGAGTGTCGCAAGCGCCGAACCACTGGTGATGAATAAACACTAACTACACTACATGCATCCACCTTCTCAACCAGACATTCCAAGCACTAAATCCGATCACGACAAAACGCTCACAACACCGCCGAGAGGACGCTGACAGTCATGACTCAACAATGACGTCACAGTTCGAGCAGCTTACGTCGCTACCGCATTACTGAAGCAGTACTTTCGCTCGCACCAACAGAAGCAGTGATTCAACATTGAACTTTGGTGATGTCGGTGAATCACGGCAACAGCAGCAACATTACTACTTAGAGTTAGTATATACACTAGTATAAGCAAAGAAATAATTATTGTGAGTCTGAGTTATTTTCCGCTGTCCAAATCTATGAGAAGTTTTGCGTTTACGGGGGAAAGTCTTCTTTGCACTTTCGTAGTGCTTTGACGGCTTCACCTTCGAAACTTTATTACTTCTAATTGAGGAGCAGATAGTGGAGACAACTTAGTTTCACCAACTTAGAATGTTCAGCCGCAAACGCGGATACACGCTGTGTAGAGCACGGCTACAGATGGCTGCGGACGCCAGCAATGGAGTTCCTTCATTGCCGCACACACATACATACATACATATGTACATGGTTTCTTCAATTAATGAAGATTATCAAGAATGAAAACAAACCAAGTGAACCGAGTCACAACTCGAACCAGCCGCGCTTCAACGGTAATAGCAGCTCTTTGCTTGGCTTAGCATATCTCACAATAATCGAGTTTCTTTCTTCATTCGAAATGTAAGTGAATTCTCTTCTCCTGCGACTAGAAGCGCAGTGGTTTAATGAGCATGTAATGGGGAAGCTGAAAGCTTTACCGAGTTTTTCAGCTGCTCAACAAGCGCATAGATACCAAAGCGCTTAGAGTGCAAGGAAAAGGGATCACTGCTTCTCGTTTGATGGAAGAGAACTTTGATTTGTTGTTTGATTTGTTAAGTTCAGAGGCAGGGTGGAATATTTCATAATAGACGTCGTTGGCAAGGGGAGTGACTCAAAACCCGCTGCATTTTTCTGCTGATAACGGCAGTGCAATAGTCAAGGAGTGGGTGGGTGTTTAACTGTAGTATGCTTTTGCCTTTGTTGCAATTGGAATGACTCGTACTGGAGACCGGTTGGCAGGTGGATTAACGCCTCGGCGTTCCTCCACCTGTTTGGTGGGCTCAGTGTGAGTTAGTCTATTGCTGCCAATTCTCAGCTGCAACTGTTCTACCCTCGCCATGAACATGACTTTTGCACTCTGATATCCGCTCTAAAATGTGGCAAAAACAAACCCGTTGCATATGGAAGTGCTGCCTGACATTTTGTGTTTCGAATTTATCATTCGCGTTTGTCCATTTGAGCGGCATTGCAGAGTAGGAGGTGCACTCGCGATCCTCTCACATTTTGGTGTATGTCTCTTCAGAGGTATTGGCTGAGTGTGTGGGGAGGCGAATTGTTCCAATCACTCTCAATATTGCTCTCATTTGGTGGACGTGTGGATTCTTTTCCCCTTATGTTGGCAGTAAGTCTGTATGTGACAAAACCAAAATCGCAATTTGGCGATTTTAAACAAATAAATCTTTTAAGATTTGCAGCTACGGCTGAATTAAATTGTACAACGATGGCTATGCTGTCGCCATTCGTACAATTGGCACGCCAAACTGGCGATCTGCGAGTGGTTCCATACTTCTTCGCAACGTCAGGTGTATGGCACGCCTACCCCCAAATGCGCCAAAGCATTCACTCAAAAACCTTAGCTTAGATCCGTCGCTCCTTTTTCCTCCAGAAATGTTGCGACGAGCTAAGCTATCTCAAAACAAGAACAAATATTTCTCATTTTGCGATAGCCAATTGTAGTATTCAATCCCATCGTATATTTGCTGAGAGCGCCAAAATGTGGAGGATCTGGCC
>NW_016209753.1:0-1940 GCF_001687245.7 Rhagoletis zephyria
TGATCATTTCTTGGGCTTTTTTACTCGTCGAACTAAAGAAATGTTTACAGATAATAACATAAAAAACAGATTTGGTTTTTATTAATCCCTAATTTCAATTGCATTTCTGATTGGACACTTAAACTTAACACCAATGGTTCGTCTCTATGGGAAGGCATTGGTGTTGTTGAAGAGATTTACATAATTTATCCCAAATGGAGAATAACGATATTAAAAAAAATTTAAAACGACCAACGCAGATCTCCATTATTTGAGAAAATCAAGTAACACTTGTATGTCCATTGAAAATTTTCAATCCTTGAGATAAACTTTTTTATTCAGTTTTAGAGATTAAACTGAATACGTAAATATGTTTAGCTTTTTAAATTATACTTTCATTATTAAGGTAGGTCTCTATGGTACTTAAAAGACTATATTTAATGCAATGGGGCGTTTTCATAGTCAAAATTAAGTTGGCACTTAAAGTTAGTTGCAGCTTTTTGATATAATTTTGGTTAGGTATCTGTCAATAAAGTTACAACCAACTTTAAGTACCAACTTAATTTTTACTATTAGATTTTTTATCTTTTTCAATAAAGGCGACTATCGATAGATTATCGATAGTTTAAAAAAAAATATGCCCACTATCGATAGTTTTCCACCACTACTTATAGGTATGAAATTTGTTTATTTTTGACCCCTAAATTCACCACTTCAAATCGATATAAAATGGAAATGGGAACCAATTTTTACAAATTCTTTGGTATTTATTCATATATTGACCTCTTATAATGAATGCAATTGGTCTCTTTTTCATCACTTTTTGAGTGTGTAATTATCAGCGCTAAAAATAAGCGTTTTATTTCATTTAGGGCTGATTAACAAGAGAATTCGAAATTTTTTAAGGAAAAATATTTTCGTGATTACTCACTGTAAAAAAGTGCCTTTAAAGATTCGATTATCCGTAAATTTCTCAATAATTGCAATTAATTTTTTTTGCTTGTGATGAATCATATGAATAATTAATCGATTATTTAATTTTTTTCCCATCCCTAGTTATGTATTAAATGGAGCTCGTTGGAAAAAATTACACAAATTCAAAAGTTGAACGTTGAATGAATTTATTGAATATTTGGATAGCGATATTCATGTAATATTTTACGTAATCTAAGATTAATGTTACTTTTCTTTGTAGTAATGAATACATATACGTACATTCGTACAATAAATTTCTGGGAAGGTAAAGCGAATGGCGATTAATAAAACATAATTCAAATTTCTTATTAGAACAGTCATTACATTTTAATACTGTTTGTTAACATTAAATTATATGTATATAAGAGTATTGTACATAATTATATTACAGAAATATATGTACAGTGGCTCAAACAAATTACCACGTGTTGATTTTTTTTTCAATATTCGTAATGCTTTTCCGAGATAATGTTTTTTTTTGTTATCTTTATATAAAGTACCGTGCACGCTTTAGCCAAAACAACATAAAACACAGTTTAAGACTTTATAAAAAATTTTGGAAAATTCAACAAATTTTCATCAAAATTTTAACTTCTTTATCTGATTCTTTACAACATTTTCCGGTACTCAGTTTGAGTATGCAGTTTTATAGCCCATATAGTTTAATGAAGCAAGTTTCAAACGGCTAAAAAATCCCATTGATTTTTANTGTGACCGATTTTTGCACCTTTTTCCATATAAGACTGCATTTATTATGAAATAAAATGCGGTAGACCATTAACAACAAATTTCAATATAGTTTGATAGTTTGTGATATGTCTTTGGTTAAAGCTTGGATGATATTTTTTTATAGAAAAATACCAAAAAAAAAACATATAACCCGAAAAACACTACGAATATTAAAAAAAAATCAACACATGGTATTGCTTCGAGCCACTATGTATATATGTACACATAAAGTGTTCATTAAATCTGAAATAGTCTTT
>NW_016209754.1:0-1940 GCF_001687245.7 Rhagoletis zephyria
GTGTGTCTATAGGTACATACATAATTTGAATTTTATATATATAGATTTACTTATTCGCGCGCACATATACAGATATACAATGCACAAGTGATACTTACATAAATATTTTTTTGTAAATATGTACGTATCTTGTACATATGTATACATATATGCCATAGCTGTTGTCGGTGCCTGATTTGCTTTTATCCTGCTTGCCACTTCATCTTCACCTGCTTAAGGAATGCTTGTCTACTTAGCTTCTTGTTGTTGCTATTAACGCACTGCAATCATAAGATTAACACTTAAAAGCAGAAACCGAACATAAAAGTTATTGTTGCAAACTGTCGTGGAAAAACTCACTATGAAGGAAATGTTCTACAACTAAATAAATTATACATACCAATCGGTTTCTTTTTTCTCCGAGACTCAAATTCTAAAATAGATTTTTATTTGCAATTTTTATGTAATATTAAAAAAAACTGTTATTTTGGATTTTAAATTATAAATCCAAAATAACAATTATATTTGATTTTTATATAATATGTTTTAGATAACAGTTATTGAATAATTTTATTTATAAAAGTCATCAATAAAAATCAGTTAGTGAATTTTATTTTACGATGGTGTTGGGAAACAAAAACTTGCTACGACTTACACAAACTACTTTATAAGTATGATTTGAAAAATAAAGGTCAGTGACGTATTTTTATTTATGACTTTTATAAATAAAAGTTTTCGATAGATAACTGTTATCTAAGACATATAATTAAAAAATCAGAAATAACTGTTATTTGCAGATTGCTTAGATAAAAATCAAAAATTATTATTATTTTATAATTAAATGAAAGTCTAAAACTGATTGTTAAAGAGCGATTTTTTTTAATAAAAGTTGTAACTTTTACCATCCCTGCTTAAAAGCTTTCGCCTTTTCAGTCATAAAACTGTAACATATAATGTTTTCTTTCTCCCGCAAAATTTTGCCTTCTCATTACCCACTGTGCAAAAATACTAGAAAGGGGGAAATGAGAGGGCAACATTTTTTGTAGAAAAGAAAACGGCATTAGAAATGTGTTGGACATCTCCATTATCTATGCAATACTTTACTTTAGGCGTTGAATTTTATTGCAGTTAATATTTCTTGGTGATCGCCAGTTCTTTAGCCTTAGGGTCGGTTTCTAATATAAGCAGTAAAGTTACCATTACTAACAGGGCAAGATAAATCTTCCTCACTTTTTGTAAACAGATTTGGAATTTTTACACTAATTTTAGATAAAGAAACGAATACAAAAAAGGAAAAGAAAACAAATTGTGAAAGTTTGAGACCTTAATAGGCTGCCAAGAAATAAAATCTAACGCCTTTGGCACAACAACTTTGGATTTGTAGGGAAACATAACTTCTTCACAAATTGTTCGGAAGCTAACACATTTCATTTTATGATTTTCTCGCTCTCGCTCTCTTCTGAAAAAACTTTACGTAACTATGTAGATACATTTGCATGGCATCTTCCCGCTCGTTGTTTAACCGCACTCTTTTAGCTGCTATAATTATATACCATTTCTAATTAGCTGGCCAGCGAATGCACTTTTCACAACATCCACACGCCCACACATAAAACCACCACCAGCTAGCACAATTTTCTAAAGAAAATTTTCTTAAAATTTTTTACTTAACTTTTCGTAAATTTTCTATTAAATTTGTAAACGCAGCATCTTTTGTTCATTAAATTTTGTACACTCAAATTTGCTTTTGTTTCCTTTTCGTCTCCTTGGTTACAATGCATTTTTTAGTCTTGCGTATTATTTTTTGGCATTTTATGCACCTGCCGTCGTATGCGTCGCACTTAGTAATCTAGGAAGCTGACACCAAAAGCAGAAGCGATAATCCAAATTGATAAAATATAGTTATGCACTTGCACATATACATACAGGTTTTATGTATGCCATATACCAAATACTTTTAC
>NW_016209755.1:0-1940 GCF_001687245.7 Rhagoletis zephyria
AGTGAACTACTTTGTTTTTGTAAGAATTTTTATTTTAACATTCCCGGAGTAATGTATTGTCAAACGGTGGGGGAGTCATGTAAAACTCTCTTTGTTCTTATATAATCCTCTCTTTGATCGGAGGGTCTCTTAGTACATACTCGTGCATATAAAGACCCGTTAATATTATTTACATTTTCTCATTTCCTTTTTCTCCTTTAACTAGTTTAGTATGTAAGTTACGTTTCTTCTTAGTTTAGTTTCAATTTGTACATGAACGAGTGACGTCAAGCTTTAATAACTAAAGCAATTAAATAAACAACAAAAACCAATTACTTTGTGTTTTACTTTACTCTATGCTTCCCTATGTAAACTGAAATTCCTCACAAAACGCGGTCCTTTCCCCAATTCCCCACGCTATCTGAAATTCTCCGCAAATCGGGGAATTTCCCACGAGTTGGCTTCCCTGATAGGCACGAATAACTGTGCTGAAGCATGCCTATTTATACGCCACAAATGAATAACCGAACTTTTAAGTTTGCTCATAGTTCAGCTTAAGTGGTTATTTAGATTTAAATATATGAAAAACACAATAAAATAAAATTTCAAAAATGTTCGCCATGAGTGAACAAATACCTCGCCCATGGTCAAATATCCGTTCAATGGCTGTTTAATGCATCCACATTACTAAGTAATTAATTTATGTACATATTTGCCACTTTCGCCCTTAATACTTACCGTTATTATTGCTTATGGCAAATCGTTGCTGCAACTGTTGCGCCAACGCTTGATGATGCTGCGCCAGTGGGGTCAATGGTGGCGGTTGCCCCAGCTGATGCGGCGCCGATTGTGAGTGTGGCACATTTGACATGGGTGACGCATCGCCGCCGCCGCCGCCACCTCCTTGTCCATTATTACCACAATTTGTGCCACTGGAAACGATTACTCCACCACCAACATTACCAGCGCCGCCATTGGTGGCACTACCACCAATATTCATGGCATTAAATTGTTGCACAGATATTGAAGTGGGTACATTAACCATGCCTCCTACTGTGCCACATTGTTGCTGTTGCTGTTGCTGCTGCTGTTGCTGTTGCAGCTGCTGTTGGCTAATGAGCGCGCCACCAGTGCTGCCAGATGTGGTGGTATTTATGGAATTTTGTAGATTACTGCCATTGGAATTGTTGTTGTTGTTGTTGGTGGCCGACAGTATAGAGCCATTGGCGATATTTGTTGATGTATTGGAATTTGTATTGTAGTACGAATCCTCGCCTGCAGAAGGAAAAAAAGAACAAAAGTGGAGTGTCATAAGTGGGCTGTATAGACGCATGCACGCTAGCAGCGGGTACATACAATGAAAAGCTCAAAAACTTAAGGTTACTTATGCATAGGAATGTATGTATGTATAGCAGTTTGCAAGAAAGTTTTGCACGGAAGAGGAGCTTTGAACTGAAAGCTTTAGCGCTTAACGCGTCATCTGTTAAGGCCTAGCTGCGCGAAAAGAGCTTTGAGCAGCAATGCAGTTACAAAGTTAGCAGATAATTTGTGTATGTATGCACATTAACTAACTGCCATCTCCATCTAAATTTGATATTAATAGTTGCGCGTGTAATTTATTTATGTGTATAAAATTCAATAGGTACTTTATACTTTTATGAAATGAATCATGCAATGCAAAATGACAATTTTTCAATTTTTTTTTTTTTTTTTTGTTTTTTCCATATAGCACGTGCGCAAAAATAGAATTAAAGACGAATTTAAATTAATGATTTTTTTTATTAATGAATATGAGGACGCTAAATTTAATAATCTAATTTTTTTTTAACTTTTATACTTTCACTGTAAATCCAGTTTGAAGTAGAAAATTAGGGTTGTGTAATAATTATAGCCGCACCACATTTTGCTAAGTTTTAACATATTATTTTTGTTGTTATTAAATTTTGATTATTTTTTTTTTT
>NW_016209756.1:0-1940 GCF_001687245.7 Rhagoletis zephyria
TTGAATTATATTATGTATATAATTTTAGTTCTTTACAATCCCGCCCATACACCGGGTGTCCCAGACCAGAAAATGTTTTTATTGGAAAACGGAAAAATATGAATTACCAAGGCGGGAATGCTCTATTTTTTGGTCGTATTACTGACTTCCGGTTTCAACCGGAAGTGGGTTAAACAGACCGGAAGTTCATTATCTTAACCGGAAGTCCATTCCAGAGAAACGTTTCTGACAAAAGTTACGTATTTTTGAATGCAAATTCCCAATCTGTGGTGAAAGCATGTATGTCCTATTTAGAAAATGGACTTCCGGTCCAGCCACATGTTGAATATTTGTTAATTTTGAAGTGAAACTTCTTTAGCGGCTGTTGGTTGGTTGGGAGGAAATTGGCAAATTCAACGGAAATTGCACACGGAAATGGTGCAACGGAAATGATGCAACGGAAATTATGCAACCGAAATGATTGGAGCTGAAACGAGTGCTTCTTAAATGTATGCACATGGTATTAATTTAACAAAAACTTGCCTATAAAAGGTTACAAAATAACAATTAGAAAAAGACCAATACAAGAATGAAAGTAAAGGTGAGCACGTACATCGACAAAGAAAAGGTAAGGATAAGGTAAAAATTAAGATCAAGGTAAATTTAAACACTTTACATATATATCACCATATCACCATACATATATAAGGGCACAGGTGAAGGGGAATATGTAGATGAAGAAAATGATACANCAAAGAAAAGGTAAGGATAAGGTAAAAATTAAGATCAAGGTAAATTTAAACACTTTACATATATATCACCATATCACCATACATATATAAGGGCACAGGTGAAGGGGAATATGTAGATGAAGAAAATGATACAAATAAAAGTAAAAACAAAGATAAATATAAAGAAAAAGATGAGGATGAGGATGCTGATAAAAGTAAAGATGAATATAGAGGAAGAAAGATTAAAATAAAGGTAATTATAGAGAAAAGGGTATAGATGGAGACCCAGTGACTCAATGTGTGACCTATTTTGGGACTTTAGAGATTTTCGGGATTCTCGGGACTTATCGATATAACATTCAATATTTTTATCGGTTTTGTTATCGAAATTTTTATCGATATTTTTACCGATTTTGCTATCGATATCTTCGGAACTTATCGATATATTAATCGATATTTTTTATGGATTTTGTTGTCGATATTTTTATCGATTTAGGTATCGATTTTATTATCCATATTTTTAACGATTTTGTTATCGATATTTTTTATCGATATTGTTATTGGTTTTGTTATCGATATTGTTATAGATTTTGCTATCTATATTTTTATCGAATTTGTTATCGATATTTTTGATCGATTTTGTTATCAATACTGTTATCGATTGTGTTATCGATTATTTATCGATTTTTTTTATCAATTATTCATTGATTTTGCTATCGATAATTTATCGTCTTTGTTATCGATTTGGTTTCGACTTTCTAATCGATTTTTGTGATCGATTTTTTTGTCGATTACTTTTTTGTTTTTGTTATCGATATTTTGATAGATTTTGCTATCGATGTTTTTATCGATTTTGTTATCGATATTTTTACCGAGTTTGTTATCGATTTTCTAATCGATTTTGCTACCAATATTTATATATTAATTTGCGTACAACGAAAAGACCCTGCGTCTTACTGTACCTATGAGATGTTATAATAATAATAATAATAATAATAATAATAATATTATTATTATCAATTTTGCCATCGAAATTTTTATCCAATTTGTCATCGGTGATGTTATCGATATTTTTATCGGGTTTGTTAACGATATTTTGTTGGATGTTACTATCGATTTTGTTAAATAAAATGAAGATAAAGGAAAACAATAACATAAATGTAATTAGAACGAATAGGGGTAGAGGTAGGGATCTAGATAAAACAAGTAAGAGCAGCGCTGTCTTCGGCT
>NW_016209757.1:0-1940 GCF_001687245.7 Rhagoletis zephyria
GTAACCACCCTTGACCATCGCCATACAAATATAGTTAGCTTTCCTCAAAAGAAATATACAAATAATAGTGGCTTTTAGTTCCTTCCTAATCAACTTAAACTTATAGTTAGATACATTTCCCGCAGGGGAGCAATAAATTTATGTAAGTTTAAATGAGTGTATCTAACATATCGCACACCGTCTTCAAAAGAGTCACAACTCAAAATTTGGCATTTTTGAAATTATACGCTAAAAATGTACACAGCGCTTTTATTTACCTTCCAGCAAAAGCTGGAGCAAATTTTTGTTATAATTTGTTAAAAAACCCTAAGGTAAAGTCGCCCTTCCCGTATGATTAGCATGTGCTACGAAATAGTTTTTCGCATTTTGTGACGAACGCATTATTTTGAGTTGTGACTCGTTTGAATACGGTGTGCGATACGCATTTATGTACATATGCATATGTATAAATGTATGTATACATATTAAAAAAATGCATGCACACGGTACATAATAACAGAATGCTGGTTTCAATACATGGATGCAACAATAAGAAATTTACGTCATTGGTTTTGATGTTTTTTGCTTTATTTATTCGATTCGGTAAGTCGTACATAAATATATACATACATACATACATACCGTTACCTTAACATAGAAAGATCCTAACTCATTTTATTTCGAAATCCAGCTTTATAGAGAAGTAGGCTGATACTTCTATACCTTCTAATAGAATAATAAAATAATTATAACAATATTGAATTACATACAACCTTTAATAAAAAACAGCGTTTGAAATAAATTCGCAACTAAAAAACTACTTTTTATTCGATTTTAAAACTACATGTGAAGAAATCAAAATGTTAGGTAAGGCCTTTTTATATTAAGGTAACGATACACTTCTCGTCGTTTGAAAAGGACACCCTTTTTATCCTTTTTATTTTTTATATTTACAAAACTGCATATCCGAAGTTTGTCTAAAAATATTATTAACTTATTCACTGCAGGTCATTAGGATAGCATATCCCTTTGTTGACATTTTTCTTTTAATTTGTATAAGATTTTAAAATCGGATTTACACGTAGGATATGCTATATTTTTTATAAAGTAATTAATATTAAATAAATAAAAGGAAAACTGTAATAATAAATGATTAAAGAGGTGCGCTATTCAAACGACGAGGAGTGTATGGATGTATGTATATTTGAATCATATGTATATATCTTTATATCTTTCAGACCGAATATTGTAGAGTAATTTTTTTTATTAAAAAAATCAATATACTCACGAAATTAGTGACCAGTCGTGCTATTCTGTAGCGACAATTCTCGGATCGATAACGCACGAATTTTACGACTTTTCTATTCTACACAAATTTTCTTACGATGTCTATCGCAAAGTTGAAATTTTCCTTTCGATGAATAAAATTCGTTTGTTAAGCTTTGCGACAAAAGTTTTTTTTAGAGTTTTTTTCATAAAACATACTTGCTTACAGACTCGTTAATGAATGCTCCATACATATGTCATAAAATTGTTGACCGACGAATTCTTACTAGGTACTACGGATGCTGCGAATGTGGAATTTTAGACATCCGCGGATGCGAATGCGGATGCGGATGCGAATGCGGATGTCAAGTATTTTCCAGAAACAATTAGAATCTAACATAATGGTGGGATCGTTGTTTAAACAGCGCTTACAAGTAAAACCAGATGTGTCAGGTTTTTCTAAAGCTTTTTAAAAAGAATTCTTCATCAGCGATTTTCGATTTTAGTTTTTGTAATTCATTTTTAATACTTTCTTCTGCGACAGGTTTGTAAAATGTGTGCTTATAGCGGCTAAATAGGTGGATATGCAAAATAAATTATTATTTTTCAGGAATGAAAATTTTGAACAAATATCTATATATATTACTACGCTAACGAAATCCCCTACAAATCCAAGCCTCCCTACTGCTCCTATG
>NW_016209758.1:0-1940 GCF_001687245.7 Rhagoletis zephyria
TAATTTATAATAAATGAAATGGCATTACCTCTGTTCTTTCATTGAAAACTTAAAGCCATTAAATATTTTCTAATTTAAGTTCAACATGTGTACTGATATATTTTTAGTGAAGAATGTAAATATGTTATGAGAAAATAAAGAATAAACAAACAAACAAAACAGCCATCCCGCCGGGTCAAAAAGTTTTGCGAAAGAAGATAAAATTTGTCGCTTTGTGACAGCATTTGATGTCAACGCAGGCAGGATGGTGAAAGAAAATTTATCTGTGATTGCGTTCCATTGTACACCAAGAGTTTTGGTTGTGGCGAGAAGATCCTCCTTTGGAAATTTTTCTAAAATAGCCGGATGATCGGCCGTTAGTTTCGTGAGTATGAAACCAGCTGACTTTACCGCTTTGATCACTTGAACAAGTGATTCAGTGGTTCCCGGATAGGATGTCATTCACATACGTTTCGGATTTAAGTATTGTGGCAGCCAATGGAAATGTCGCTATCGTGTCATCTGCTAATTGATGCAGGGTACGGATAGCGAGGTATTGTGTTCAATTAACGCCGAACATTACGGTTTTGAGATTATAATCGGGGACAGGAGGGTCAGCCGATGTGCGAAATAAGATTCGCTGAAAATCTTTATCATTCTCGTGGATGAGTATTTGACGATATATTTTTTGCATACCATCATCTGGTTGGAGTATGGGACCAGTGTTCAACACGTCATTCAAGGATTTTCCTGAACCAAAGGTTTTTGAGGCGTGGATTACCACGCGAACTTTGGTGGTCACTTTATGTGGTTTGACGACCGCATGATGTGGCAAGTAGAAAGAAAAGTATTTGCCATTATATATGATCTCGCATAGCTTCGTGTGCTTCATAAGACAGAGATCGAGATATTCTTTCTGAAGCGATCGATCCATTCTGAAAAACTGCTGAAGTGCAGCAGACCGAAAGTGGCCTAGAGAAAGTTTTGTAGGGAATTCTTCCTTGAATGGAAGTCGTACAATGTATCGACTGTACGGGGCACGAGTCATTGTTGTTGTATATATATGCCCACATGCCTGATCTTCACATGAAATTTGTGGAGGCTCCTCTTCCCAAGACTTTCTCAGCTGAGAGCTAAGAGTTCCACTGGATCAATCCTCTACTTGTGTCGAGAATGACACCACATTTTCTGTTATTGTTCCACTGAGAATCCATCCAAATAATGTTTTTTGCGCAAGTATAGTGTCGCAAACCTTTTGTATACCTTACAGCAGATTTTTTGGAAGGATATCACTGCCGATTACCATATCAGCTTGAGCTGGTATGTGTCAACTTGGGTCAGCAAGTTCAAGGATTTTGAATCGCTGCCAGTTTTCACGATTAATGGTGAATGTTGGCAAGTGCCCCGTGAGTTGAGGTAACACGATAGCCTGTATATTTCTCCGTTGCATGGGTTTGGGTGCAAAAAATGTTTGTGGACAAAGCTTTGAGGAGCTTTGTACAACGTGTCCACCCATGCCGTAAATTTCGATCTTAGAACGCTCGTATGGCAGTTTCAACGGTTTCTGAACCTTCGAGGAAATGAAAGTTCTTTGTAAACCTTGATTAGTTAAAGTTCTTAGTTGCAACAATTCCCCCTCGTATTCTACTGCGACCATGACAGTTGGAAGGAGAATTTCGCTATCATTGTCGGTCTGCAATGATTGTGTTTGTGCCTGATTGGAAGAGTACTATTGCTCGCTGGAGTTGGAGCTTGACTGCGTCAAGCGGGAGGTATCAACTGGGCAGTAGTGTGTTGTGCGGCGGTTTCATTCGATCGTGCACTGGAGTGTCGAGATTGTGGTTTGGAACTCATGTGCAGCAGGGAGCGGTTCCGTTGTTCGCAATGTGTACATGACCACTTGCTCGGACAGTCATTAGTGCTGTGAGTATTACCAAGGCAGTTTTTGCACAGCTTGGTTT
>NW_016209759.1:0-1940 GCF_001687245.7 Rhagoletis zephyria
AATAATTGTAAATATTTGATACAAATTAAATGATTAAAAAAATATATTTTGTTTCTTTTAAAACAAAAAAATCTAAAAATAAATTAGAAAAAGAAAAAAATTTTAAAAAGACATATTATCCTAAAAACTAAATGAAATATAATAAATATATATTTTTCTTTTAAAACGATAAAATCTGTAAATTTTAAAAAATTTAATCAACTAAAAACAAATTAAATGAAAAAAGGAAAAATAAATAAATTAAGTTTCTAGACATTAAATAAAATAAAAAAAATATATACCTATTTTTTATTTTTAAACAATAAAATCTAAAAATCAAAAGAAAAATTAAACTAAAAAAATAAAATAAATTCTTCAAAAGTAAAAGGAGTTAAAAAAATATATTTTTCTTTTTTAACTACTAACAGCTATAATCTAAACGAAAATTAAATTAAGAAAGAAATACAATAGAATTGAAAAAGAAAAAAATTGTCTATAAAAATTAAATGAAAGCAAAAATACTTTTTTTCAAGGATTTACTTTTAGAGATTTAATTAAGAAAAAAAAAGTAATCAAAAATAATACAGAAAATAAGTTCCCAGAATTTAATTAAAAGCTTGAAATTTAGGTGAATTTTTTTATTTTTATTTTTATTTTTAACAAAATTTGAAAAGCTCATTTATATATGTAAAAAGTTAGGCGTTTAGGAAGAAATAAGTATTAAACATAAAATAAACAAAAGAATCAGAGCCAAAACTGGCCAAAATAAGACGTTTCTATTATTTCAGCCACCGGTGTATGTAGTTTGCCCGGTAGCTACTACATATCTACTTGCAGTCATTCATTCGCTCGCTTACAGTCGAATGATTGATCTCTCTTATCTTTTTTTTAGATAATTATACCCATACTTCTCTCGTTGTTGTTGTTGTTGCACCGCGTGACCCAACAGTGCAGGAAAACCTCACTGTTGTCAAATCCTCGAAAGATCGCTTGCTTGAGATCATCATAAATTATGGGATAATCTGACGTGAGCGTATATTCGGCAGCGGCAATTGCAATTGCACTGGGGCCATCAAAGATGCATATATATGTACATACATACGTACACATGCACATGGATGTTCATGCGTACTTGCATGAAGGCAATTTTGCATTCTTTTCAAGTGTTTTTGAAAACGTGTGAACACACACATAATTAATTCTAATGACGAAGACATTTTATAGGTGCGTTTGCTTGAGTATACATTAGGGTGGTCCAAAAAAACGCATGTGGGAAAAGTAAAGTCGGAATTTGTATGCTCTCACCCCCTAGGATTCTTCTATACCGCAATAATATACCGCTATTTTTAACCGACTGCACTAAACTGAGAAGATTATCAATTCATCGGAATATTTTTATTTTATTTTTTATTTTTTTTATGTATGTTACCGCATAACTGTGGTCCAAAGTTAACCGATTTCTACAATTCCTCTTGCAAAAGTTAGGCAGTTCAAGATAAAGTGTTAAGATGATAGCACTTCGTCGCTCCCAAGGTAGTAACGAAAGTGAGGATACGGTGCGATATTTATTTAATGAGTCACACCGCTGGAATTCCAATCGACCATTGTTCTGTATTTACACCCATCAGAATTTAGAACCGCGGCTTTATGAGCGTAAGGAGTTACCTTGAGCGCTTCCGGCCCACCCTCGGCCATAAATTTCTTGCTGTAGCACATGCTATAGTTTTCGTATAGCGTTCGCTGGCTGAGCTTATACAAGGCCCATCTGCCGCAGAGTTGTTGTTCATATCTAGTCAAAAGTTCTCCCACTCACTCATTTCTCAGTCAGATGGATGGTGCCTTCCCGTGAAAGCTCATTCGTATCTCATTTTCCTGCAATATTACTGTGGCCTGGCAGCCATACAAATCTAAGGAGGAAATACTCAGACACGTTCGACAAAGAGGTAAGACAGTCCTCAGTC
>NW_016209761.1:0-232 GCF_001687245.7 Rhagoletis zephyria
TCAGCGCATCAAAAACCTTTGGAAAAGTGTAAGCTGATCCCAGGGTCTGCAAAATGTCGGCCTGTGTTATTGTCCGATTTTAAAAGTTTTCGGCCATTTAGTATGCTGTGCCAGGGCCAACAACTGTGTCAAGTTCGGGGGAAATTGGTGCAGCGGTTACCAAAATATACACATGTAACCATAAGCGGGCGTGGCTACGCCCATTTTCCAAAAATTTTTAATATCCTTATTT
>NW_016209761.1:312-1940 GCF_001687245.7 Rhagoletis zephyria
TACCGTTATATGGGAGGTAGGCGTGGTTATTGTCCGATTTTGCCCATTTTCAATACCATTCGTCCTACGTTGAAAATAAGTACGCATACCAAGTTTCGTTAAGATATCTAAATTTTTACTCGAGTTATCGTGTGCACAGACGGACGGACGGACGGACAGACAGCCACCGCTTAATCGAATTCTTTTTTCATTCTGATCATTAATGTATACATTTGTCGATATCTATCTCGATTCGTTTTGCCTGTTTGCAAACAACCGTCATGTGAACAAAGTTATAATACCCTTGTGCACAAGTGCGCTCGGGTATAAAAAAAGCCAAGTTGTTTATATCGATACAAATTTGACCCGAAGAATTTATAACTGGAAAAATAGTAAATATATATATAAGCCCAGGATCATAAGTATGGCTTTAGTTTCCAAATGGAATAAAAGTTTCCGGAGAAAAATCATTTTCTTATTGAAATGGGTCAAATTTGACCCGAAGACCATCGATGACTTAAATAAATTACTAGTGCAATTGGTAAAAAAAGAGGAATGTCCCGTGTAATACAGGACGGATGGTCACCGTAACTATTGCGCATGTCTCGCTTTTGTCAAAACATACTTACTGCCTTCTTTGCAAAAAGTGCTAGCAAACTAGAGTGAATAGTTGGGTTTTGAGATTTCCAAAATAAAAGTTTGCAACAAAAAAAAAACGCCAACACTAAATTTGTTAAATTACTCAAATAACGCAAGAGTTTGAGTAGTAACACACACACACACACATACATACTCGAAATGCTCTTCTTTAGCTGGAGGCGGAAAACACGATTGAAGGAAAATCTAATGTGGCTTTTGGTCCCATTGCTAGTTTTGGGCTGCTTGCTAAGCATATTCAGCATGGAGTGTATTTTCAAAAAAAGCCTTACCGTTAATCACATGGTAAGTGTAAATTACTACTTTAAATTTCGATTGAATGGATGATTCAAACTCTTCGCCAGTGCAAGATGTACGAAAGGCACAAATATAGCGGTTCACTGTGTGGGGAACTTTGCAGCGAGCAGACGCCCTTTGAGAATTTCAATTGTCCAAACTACATAACTGACTCGGGCATTATCACTGCCCAGAAAAATGGTGATGTTATTGAATTTAGGGTAAGTGTGCCCAGTAGACTAAATTTTTCATCAAATAAATCAATGTAATTGTATTAACCCAAATGAATTGCAGCGCGCAGATAGAATATATGTTGAAGACCTAGCATGGAGTGACAAAAGGGGGCATCTTAGATATCCAAAAATCGATGATTTTTATCATATTGTAAAATTGCACATTTTAATCAACTACAACGTTACGTTGGAGGACAATATGGTGAGCTTTTTTCTGAGGCTCAATACAAAATAAATAAAAAAAAAAATATTTTAACGAACTAACTAAGGCACACAAATGCATAAATATCCTCAATGATACCGCAAGGCGCACATTTTCTTTCAATGCATTTGTTTCAGCCGTTTTTTTTTTAGCCTCTGAATTTATTTCTCTCAGATTATTATGCCTTTAAAGTGCTAGCATAATAAATAAATCTTTGTACGATTGATAATTGTAATTTTCTCTTTATTTATGGCAGATAAAATTGTTGATTAATCAAGAAA
>NW_016209762.1:0-850 GCF_001687245.7 Rhagoletis zephyria
CTCGCTTATATATACACGAGATTTGGAAGTTCTTATCCAGACGTCCAATGGACATGTTTGAGATATCTNTGACTCGCTTATATATACACGAGATTTGGAAGTTCTTATCCAGACGTCCAATGGACATGTTTGAGATATCTTTGGAAAGGTCTTGCATTGTGTGTCCAGAAAATGTATTCAAGCTTCATAAGTGATTAACCGGATTCTTAAAAATTAGGCTAAAGTGTTGCGAAACAAAAAAAGTTTTTTTGATTTTGCCGGTTTAAGGGGGCATGTGGGCACACCCAACATATTTAGTGTTATTCTATAGGCCAATACCTTTCAAACGATACCTTATATATTAATTTCCGGCCACTAGTTCGAAAGATATAGAGGTATATGTGTTTTGGTTCGTGTCTCCACTACGAGATGCTTTGGTATGTATGTGGCGTCTGTACGTACCATCATTTAAATTTTTTCAAACTTTCAGGAATTAAAGTACAAAACAAACTAAGAAGGTTTTGTTCCAGGATGTTTTGATTCGTATGCCTTTGTGGGCGTGGCTGCTGTCTGAAATTCGAAAAAAGCCAATTTTTTAAACTACCAATGAGGCCGCACTACTCATTCCATGCCATTGATGTGGATATCAGTAGAAGGGTCTTCAAACAGGCTATCTAACTCTATCTTTTGTGTTTATAAAACATAAATATGTCATAACGTTATCGCCCGAAAACTAAAAATCGGGCTGCTGAAAATATACCATTCGGGCATTTTCTCAAAAACTGGTCAGTCGATTTTATTCCAGGTTTCTACAAATCTAGCCCAAAACTTAGCTTTCATCTGGTATACAGCTAATATCTGGGAAAACTCT
>NW_016209762.1:860-1694 GCF_001687245.7 Rhagoletis zephyria
CATCGTACACGTAATAGAAGTAAAACTTCTTAAAAAGAGCACATGTGTGCGCCCCACACCCGGTAGAAATCTTAACAAAAATAAACTACGAGACTATCATACGAATATAGTTGTTTATTGTATCCATAGTTGGTACCAAGTTGATAATTTTTTATCATTTCTTATATTTTTAATTCTTAATTTTTTCGAATACAAAAAAATTCGAAAAATTATTTGTTTCAATGGATACATCGATTTGAATATATAATTTAGATTTAGATAATATTTTTAGCAATTTATTTGAGAAAAATAAAACATTTAGATTATTGTATGTATTTTGGTCGATTTTAAATTTGCTACCCCAAAATAATTGATATCAAATAAAACACCTCTTTGAGGTAAAAGTTTCGAGCNCATGATACAATAATTTTTAGAAGGTAGTTTCACTTCTTCTTCTTATCCGCCATGTTAGCTATCTGACAGAAAACGTGTTTCGTATTTTTTGTTGTACCAACTTTTTCAAAAAAATTCAGCTTTTGACGTTGGAAAAATAAATAATAATTTTCGAATATTTTTTAATAATTTTCTTCATAAAAAATTAACTGCTGCTTTCGTGGATATTGCAACACACGGAATAGATGTAAGGATACAGCTATAAGAGCCAATGCATACCACAGACTTTATCGGCCGCCTATTTAAATAATAGGGCTCGCTTGAAATATGTATCTACATACATGAAGATGTATGGAGGTGCGCACACTACACCAGCTTAATCGCTCCGACCAATAAGTTGTGGTGCAATGGAAAGACTAGCGAGCCCATCTAAATCGGCGGCCGATATAGTCCGTGGTGTGC
>NW_016209762.1:1704-1949 GCF_001687245.7 Rhagoletis zephyria
TATTTATATTAAAAATTAAGCGATCAGTTATGAAACATATAAATCTTTACATGTTCTGTTAAAAAATATCTAAAATAACAAGCGAAAATCCCCAAGTACTATATCGTTGCAGTGGCCACATTGCGTGTTTGTCACAGACACGGTTTATGTCAACAATTTTGAAGTGAAACTACCTTCTCAAAATTATTGTATCATGGTACGGAAAATCTTTTTTTATTTATTCGGAACGTTGCGTTTTCTGCTAG
>NW_016209764.1:0-1939 GCF_001687245.7 Rhagoletis zephyria
ACTAACATTATCTTTTGGCTAACTTCCGCTCACTTACAACACTGCCCTTACTTCACTTTGCAAATTTGCTACTTGACTGCCGGTGATCCAGTGCCTAAAGTCATTAGGCAATTAATTAAGAACTTCTGCTATGCTGGACGGAATGTTTTGCTTCGTTCTCCGCCAACTAACTATTTATGCTATGCACAACATAATGCCGTCAGCATATGCGCACATGCATGAACTTGTAGTACGAGTACTCTTTTTCGGTGCATGCGTCCGTATTTGAACAAGTTGACTTGTCGCCCCGTAGCACTGCTACCAACCACCCACCCATCCACCCATCCACCCCGGACCTCTAACGGCAACCACATCGGCAAGTTACAGTGGCCAACCTGTCCCCCTTGGTTGTGCTCCAACCAAAGTNCATACACTGGCGTAAACACTTATGTTTCCTTATATAAAACTACTAAATATGTACATAAATACATATAGATTCACATAGCTGGTAAATGTGGGCATGTGAGTGCATTTGCTATGTTTTCTTGTGAGTATGAAATAATTTCCGCTCTCATTATAATGTGAGTTTCCAACTACTATGGCGAAAGGGTATGCCACCNGCATGTGAGTGCATTTGCTATGTTTTCTTGTGAGTATGAAATAATTTCCGCTCTCATTATAATGTGAGTTTCCAACTACTATGGCGAAATGGTATGCCACCAGTGCGTATGAGTAACATACATATGTATGTTGGACTTTGCCTTGCATTTGTTTGCTATTGCAGTGGCTTTTACTTGTTAAGCTAAAGTTTTTTTTTTTGTTTCACTTACAAACACACTTACATATATGTGCATATGTATTTCTGGTTACATATATTAATAAATACACTTTTCTATACATTTGCATACTTTACATATTTTTGCGTAACTTTTTAGAGAAATGTTTGCGAAAAGTTTTCGTTTCAATTAGTTGAAGATCTTACCGTAAAAATATTTTTAATTTTCCCTTAAAGGTAAATAAATTAATTTTACTCGAAAAGCAAAGAATTCCGGCACATACAGTGCATTGAAAATAAGTTAGTGAATATTTTCCATTTGCATGTAAATCTTTTATTCTTGTGGAATTTTAAGGGATGACTGTGATGTTGAGACAAAAGTTACTCAGGAATAATTAGATTTTCAATAATATTTGAAATACTCGGTTTTCGTTTTTGCCTTGAAAAGTGTTTTAAGTTTAGAGTAGTAGCTGGTTTTCCTGAAAAGTAGTGATACTTACATCTTCTCCAAATCAATAGCAGAGTGTGAGTCTATTGTCTTCAAAAAAAGAAAAATTTAGGTGATTTTAAATAATAAATAATAAATATCAATAGCAATATCGATAAATATCGGCAACAAAATCGATAAAAATATCGATAAAAAATCTATAAAAAAGAATCGATAAATATCGATAACAAAATCTATAAAAATATCGATAACAGAATCGATAAATATCGATAACAAAATCGATAAATATCCATAACAAAATCGCTAAAAAAATGGTTAAAATTAGGGCTGTGCGATTAATTGATTACTCAAAATTTTAATTAATCATACAGTAAATAACTCAATTATTCGATTAATTGGAAATTATGATTCCTCAAAAGTTCAGTTACCCGAGTAATCAAGATTTTTGATTAACCAAAAAACAAAAATATATTTGAGTAAGTTACTTTATGATTAATCAACATTTCGAGTAAAATGAGTAATCAACATTTCAGCTCTTTACATATGTATAAAGTAGTTGAAGTTCCTTGATACTTTGAAAACAACGTTTCTGTTTTCGAAAATTAAAACGAAAAATTTTTTTCATATACAGAATGTAAAAATGAAAATAAGCATTTTCCAAAACAAACTCTTTTAAGGAGCAACAATTTTTTTTTTGAGTAATCATATTTCAAGTAACTCGATTATTCATCGTTTTG
>NW_016209765.1:0-1939 GCF_001687245.7 Rhagoletis zephyria
CCCAAAACCCACCCCTTGTGTGCGCTAATGCACCTATGCTATCAGCTGATTGTCTCTGTTTGTTTTCAACAAATTTTCGGAGAACTTTTTGTGACTTTCTCTTAATAAATACCCAAATCGTTTCAAGTCACAAAAATAGTCTCAAATTTAGTGACGTGAGATGGGACTGACCCACTGAATACTAGCCTAAATAGGTATAAAAAAAACAATTATTTAATTTACGACTGCACATTAAATCTGCACAGAAAAATAAATTTTTTTCGAATTACTTTGCTTTTTTATTGTTTGAAGATTTTGGAAGGGTAATATTTTTATTTATACGAAAACTGTATACTCAGAAAAAAATATCCCCAAAAAAAAATCAAATATACAAACAGAAATATACAAAAGAAAAAAAGAAAAAATAGTTTAAATTAAAAAACGTTTAAATAAACAATTGGGCATTATTCTCTGAAGTCTTCTGAAGAGAAGCAGAGTTTTCAGATTGAAAAATTTTGATTTTCATGGATTCTATGCCATTTCTACGAAAAGTATTTTTTCCCCCATACAAAATACATGGGAAACTTTGAGCGCTTTGAGCGACCTCTAAATATATATAGATTTTAAAATAAAAAAACAGGGGTATATTATTTTTCGGTATAGAACAATCCTAGGGGGTGAGAGCATTAAATTTCCGATTTTACTTTTCTCCCATACATTTTTGGACCACCCTAATGTACATACACTTGCTTGTTTGTCGGTATTTCAATTGCTTTGCACATATGTATGTACATAGCTAGCTAAGTATATAACCTGTTGTTTGCTAGTTACCTACACACATCTGTAACATTGCGTACAATAAACATCAACTTTGACCTCAGATGTTTTGCTAATGATAAAGAAGTAAAAAGTCAGCAGCTGTCTTATTTCCTAACACACAATACACCATAAAAAGATGTTCACACAATTAAAACATTTGCACCTACAAAAATATCGCTGCATGCATATAAAGCAACACCAAGAAGGAAAAAAAAAATAATAGAAACTATTAGCTGGTTGACTAAATTACAGTTTGAGAATAGAAAAANTCCTAACACACAATACACCATAAAAAGATGTTCACACAATTAAAACATTTGCACCTACAAAAATATCGCTGCATGCATATAAAGCAACACCAAGAAGGAAAAAAAAAATAATAGAAACTATTAGCTGGTTGACTAAATTACAGTTTGAGAATAGAAAAAAAGCACCCTTAAAAAAATCAACAAAAAACACAAATGAAAAGTGAACCAAAAGTAGAATATGTACACACATATAAAAGATCTCAAGATAATAAAAAAAAACATTGAACTAACTCGTGTTTCTGCTATGTATTTCTTCGAACACTCTGTGCATGTATTTTTAATTAAAACCTAGCTGCAAAAATAAAATTTTTAGCTATGTTTTAGGTATGCACTTTTATATCCCAATAAATTTTAGTAGCATAAAAATTCGAAATAAAAAGTTTGGGGGAAAAATTGGTAAAGTTTGTTGAATTTTTTTACCTCTGTACTAGGTTTGAATTGTGGATTTACATGGTGCTTGTAAATAATAAACATTAAATAAACAAAAGAAAAAGAGCAAAAACTGGTAAGAATGTCACTTAACTTAATCAACTGACCGCAAGTGTATGTATGTAGGTAAATATCTCTGTGCATACGAATTTGCCAACATAAACATGCATCTTGCCATTACGAATGCAATAAGAGGCAATATAAAATATTGGAGGCTGTACAACTCGCTGGAATGCTCTACGCGACAAGCCAGGCATTAGTTAGCACAGATGAAGTGTAATTTAATTGTGTAATGCGTCACTAACTGGTCACTGGCAGCGGCAGCAGCAAAAGCGCAAACACACATTCCATTTTATTTAAACTTTCGAGCCTCTGAAATTTCCTACCAGAACGCCTTTTTTTTT
>NW_016209766.1:0-1939 GCF_001687245.7 Rhagoletis zephyria
AACTGAAAAAATAACAAAACCATAGTTTTCATTAAAATAAATAAAAAAAAATTGTTGGTAGATATTTTCCACAATTGGTAGATTTTATCCAAGTGGGTGGTAAGTATTTTTTTTCGCCAGTGGCAACCCTGGTTGTGTGCACTGTGTGTGGGTTCGTGTGTGTGCAAAGCTTTTGTAAGGGAGTTAAGGGAGTGTTACTCGAATGTGAGGAAACCTTTAAGTGTTGAATCATGGGAAGAACCTACATTTTGCATCAATTTTGCAGCAAAGAAAAACAAAACCAAAACACCGAGGCAGAGAACTGTCAAATCGAATTAAGAATGTTCGCGTGAGAATGGGGTAATTCGCGATCGTAATTGGGGGAGCGAACAAAGCAATTCAGGATGCCGTGGGAAAATGGTATTAGATGTATGTATTAGCCCTGAAACAGCATCCTTATAGTAACATTACAAATTTGTAGGAAATATTTCTGGAGATTTTTACTCCACAAAATTTTTTACAAAAGTGTCGTTAAATTTTCGTACGATAAAGTGCAAGTTTTAAGTAGCTATGACTTACCGTTAATTTTTGGCAATTTTTTTTTTTTGTTCATACAAAGTTAGCATGATTTGTTGATAGGGAAACAAATGAGCAGCACGTTGCACTTGCACTCTATTATACTCAATTTTAATGAGCTACAAAACGGCAACCAAATTTTTTTCTAAAGAAAGAGCTTTACTTAAAAAAATAATAAGTCTATCTATCTTCTATACTAAAATAAATCTGTAGATTCTTTGTGAACTCACTAATCTCCAGAACTACTGAATGGATTTTCATAGGGCTTTAACAGAGTGACCTCGGACGTAATCTAGGGTATAAAAAAATTTGATCTGACAAGGGGGCGTGACACTTCCAATTGACGTGAAATTTTTAATCAGCTATAACTTCGAAACCGTAAGTCACATGACTTTCAAATTTGGTGTGTTGACATACCTAGCTATGGCAGATGCTTACAGTAAAGTACATATACTTTGTAAAAGGGGCGTGGCACATCATATAGGAGTGAAAATTCTAATCAGCCATAACTTCGGAATCATACGTCACATGCATTTGTAATTCTCCTATGAATCGTAAAATATACTTTTGCAAAAAATTATGCCGACAGATGGCGCTGGAGTCGAGATATTTCGAGAACCCGTCTTTATCGTATGACCTGGCTTAACGGGTATTAACTTTATGATAAGAAGTGTTTCTCCAAAATAAATGGACCCAAAACATAGATGGTGCTGAAATCACGATATTTAGATGTCCTACAAATTTACATTTTAGATGTCTTAATAAAGCCCCATTCTATTAGTAAGCATACAGATATCCTAGAAAGATATTAGTACATAACCCAAATATTATCTCAGCGCGATTATTCTTGGCCTATGAGTAAGCAAGGTTCTGCTCTTCAGTCCTTTCAACCTAAACTAATAGTTTTTACATTACAAACCGTTTTAGCATAGCAACACGTTTTTAGTATTGGTCAACGCAAAAGTTCTTATAAGGCGGCGCGAAGCAATCCAGGCATTTGCTAGTATTAAATTAACAAAATAAAAATAGCCGAAACTTGCTAAAATGTAGAATCCTAACTTATATTTTGATCACTGTATGCGTTCCTCGATTCGAAGCACATGCATTCAGATTAGAAAATAATAACTGTTTATGGAGAAAGTTCCGATCATATTCCAACATCATTTAAAACTGGTTCATAGACATGCAATTTTAATGAGATTTGAAGGCGCCGAAATACCGAACCCTGAATACGGGACAAATACCGGACATTAAAAGAAATACATACAGAACATTTGGCATCCCATATAAAATAAATTAATTGCCAGGAAAATTGGTCAAGAAAGAGGACTATCCCGTAGAATACAGGACGGATGGTCACCGTATTTATACATGCAAGGCTGCA
>NW_016209767.1:0-1939 GCF_001687245.7 Rhagoletis zephyria
ATATGGCAATTGCACATAATAGCGGCTAATTATGAATGTTATCGCTCTTCGTAGAAGCCTTTTATACATAGCTGCGTAACGATAACTTCCTGCCGCAAAAGCATTGATATATAAATTTTGATATCTTCTCAGTGTCACCGCACTGCCACTTCCGTTTCCGCTGTGCTGACGCAAGTTAAAATTGTATGTTGCTTTTAGTTGATTCTTCGAACAGGGTGAGAAGATGATGCATTTGGGAATGAATTTCCGCCATCCCATCTCAAATTTGGTTTTGGTTTGGGTACAAAAATATTACAATCGTCACCTTATTTTGCGCTTTGTCTGCATATATTACCTTTGTGCTCACCTTTTCATGTATACCTTTTTTTTTGTTCCAATTGGTTGTTTGATAGCTGGCTGCATTCAAATGTCTCACTTCTACAATCTCCCTCAACTGATTGTCAAAAAGTCAATAGCCTGGTGTGCAAATCGCCGTTGTTGTCGGCGGCAACAACTCCTCTTCAATTCTCATTATCATTTTCGATTTGTTGGTGTTGTTTTTAGCACGTCATTAGTTTTCGCATTCACATTCGTCTTTATCACGTTCCCAGCATTATGACTTTTATCATACGATTGCCTTGGTAACATATGNAAAAAGTCAATAGCCTGGTGTGCAAATCGCCGTTGTTGTCGGCGGCAACAACTCCTCTTCAATTCTCATTATCATTTTCGATTTGTTGGTGTTGTTTTTAGCACGTCATTAGTTTTCGCATTCACATTCGTCTTTATCACGTTCCCAGCATTATGACTTTTATCATACGATTGCCTTGGTAACATACATATACTAGGGATGTTAATTTTTCGGCTTTTTCCGATCCCGGGATTTTCGGGATGTCGTTACCATAATCCCGGGATATTCATTACTTTTCAACAATTTAAATTGAAGAAATAGCTTCTATCGCTCCTACCATAAAATAAAAAAATAAATAAATGGGTTTGACACCTACTTTTTTATTTAAAGTGGCATTTCTTTAGAATTAAATTTTTGGATTCATAAGGACGAATAGGTAATTTTTTAAGCTGATAAAGTTAGAAGGACGAAATTCTAGGATGTTTCGAGTTTATATAAGTCCTTAAAACATAATTTTTTCATAAACAAATATTGCGAAATTTCAAGGATAAAATTTTAAAAGGACATTTTCAATACTTACACGTCCTTATTCACCAAAGAATTGAATTATGACGTCAGAATGAAAAACTAAAAAAGCAAGTTTGCTACATTTGGGCTATGGTTTCGCGAATATATTGATTTTTGTGTGTAAAATTTACGCACGGTGTTTTATGTGTAATGAGCTAGACATTTACAAAAAAAATATGAATTATTAAAAAAAAGGTATATAGCCAATACTGGTTAAGAAAAGGAGCTTATATAATTGCCATAAGTGCAAATTATAAATCACGAAAGTCCCGGGATTTTTGGCAAATTTTCGTTACCCAAAAAAGGTCGGGATCCCGGGATTAACATTCCTAACATATATGTACGTACTTATGTATGTATGTACACCCACAAATCAATACATATTATATTAATGTGTGTACAGTAAAAATGTCCGATTTACGACAGTTGCCTTTGTCAATAGAGCGCATCGATGAGCAAACAAATATATGTACAATAAAGATTAGTTTTTGTTAGGGTTCGGAAAATACGCGCACCATTACTTTATTTGTTTGTCGTTATTGTTGTTATCAACTGTCAATGCTTGCAGTGATTCAAGCAGAGTATTTATGTACACTTGTCAACCCATTACAGCGACAGCTGGGGCACATCTCTTACCCCCTGGCATGCATGCCACCAGCTTTCATAAGTGCTGTGTTGAAATGTCTGAATGTTACTACATATTTAGTTGGGCGCCTAGTGTATTCAACTTTACAACTTTACATATGTATGTATGTAAATACA
>NW_016209768.1:0-1939 GCF_001687245.7 Rhagoletis zephyria
GTGTCGAATAATGTTTAGGATAAAAAATTTAAATATAAAAATAAACGCTCAAACGCATAAAACTTGGGCAATTGAAAACAAGAAAATTGTTAGAACTATTTTATAAACAATTTGTTTTATTTTATTCACAAAATATATATATTCCAGGTAAAGTAAGTAAAACAAAACTATAATCGAAAAAAGACTAGCACTGATGAGTGCTGACAAGATACATGGAAAACTAAGGGGTAATTCGTTTGTTTACACTTTTTGACATTATAGTACCTTAAAAGAGAGCCGCACTAAATTGTCAATCACACCTTGTTTAATACACCTTGCATATATGTATGCATGAAAAAAACACTTAAAGGTAAAACCAAGGCATAACAAGGTAGAAGTGATTTCGACATTTCTCTCTTCTGAACTGCGACTGAAATGTCAAACCTTAACCCTATAGTATTCAAAAAATTTTTTTTATATAAATTTTCAATTGTGAGTTGTGCGACTGATTTTAAATACATAATAAAATGAGAAGGAATTGCGAGCGGTGCGTCGTGTTAGTCAAAAGCCTGGACAACAAACTTGTGCGTTATTTTAAACATTCGAATTGTCAACGAGCAACGGTGGGCAAATTGCTTCGATGTTTCATTAGGAGACTCTTCACGTGTGGTCGTGACTTTATTTGTTGCCCATTGCAGCCGAGTATTTCTAAGTGGACGCGTTTGGTCCCAGGTGCAGGATTTATCATACCGAATATGAAAAGAAAATCTCCCTTTCATATACATACATGGTTAGGCCAAATTTCAAATGGTGGTCTGATAAAACCTAAACCAGTATTCCTTGTTGACATAAAGAAACTGAAAGTAATTTTTAATAAATTTAATGGAAAGGAAATTTCGAATAGCAAAAATTTAATAGCTAAATTATTGAAGTTAAGTTCTGATGTAAATTTAGAAGAATCAAACTTTTTTAATGACTAATATACTTTAGAATTAAGTATTGCAATAAAAAAATAAATGCTCAAAAACATTAGGATAGTAAAAGCAAGAAAATTGTAAAACGGTTTTATAAATGAGTGTGTTTGATTTAGTGTGTAATTTTGTGTATGTATGCATTCCCATATTTACATTAAGTCGAAAATTCAATAAATACAAGTAATTTTTAGCAAAAAAAACCGACTTCAACTCTCATATAAANGCAATAAAAAAATAAATGCTCAAAAACATTAGGATAGTAAAAGCAAGAAAATTGTAAAACGGTTTTATAAATGAGTGTGTTTGATTTAGTGTGTAATTTTGTGTATGTATGCATTCCCATATTTACATTAAGTCGAAAATTCAATAAATACAAGTAATTTTTAGCAAAAAAAACCGACTTCAACTCTCATATAAAAAAAATATATATATATATCTCATGATCCGCTGATCGGATCTTAACCAGATTAGTATGGGACCACCTCTGAGACACTACCTTTCCGATGCAAAAAGGATTATCGAAATCGGTTGACATGGTCCAAAGTTATGCGGTAACATACATAAAATAAAAAATAAAATAAAAATAAAATAAAAATATTCCGACGAACTGATAACCTCCTCCTTTTTTGGAAGTCGGTTAAAAATGAAGCTGATTCTAATGAGATTTTAAATATTTTTATATTTACAAAAACTTTCATTTCAAAGATGTTGAGTTTTATCAAATATGGTAAATGCATAACCAAGGGTTAATTTCTTTGTTTACATTTTTTGACATTACAGTCAGGTATGAGAGAGCTCAACTGAATTGTCACTTCTACCTTGTTGAATATGCCTTGGGTAAAACCAAGGTGTATTAAACAAGGTGTGATTCATGATGGTGGGATTGACAATTNGTAAAACCAAGGTGTATTAAACAAGGTGTGATTCATGATGGTGGGATTGACAATTCAGTGCGGCTCTCTTTTAAGGTACTATAATGTCAAAAA
>NW_016209769.1:0-1939 GCF_001687245.7 Rhagoletis zephyria
ATAAATTATGGTTTGTTCGGCCATTTATTACACTCTAACAAAAAAAAAACTAAAATAAATTATGGTTTATCTCCATATGAAAAAAATATTTATATTTTGCACTAAACTTATCTCGTTATTTTATTAAATTTAGTCTTTATTTATTGGCCTTGTATAATATTTTATATGTTGTAATTGCCTTTATGCCTCCACAACGCTCAATTTTCTTGTATAGGTATACCGAGTCCGCATCCTTGTCGAAGATAGATGCCATTTCTTCTCCCGTTTCTCCGCTTTGAAGACAAATGCGGCACACAATAGTCGGTGCATCCAATTCCAGCTTAGTTTTCACCATGATGTAATAACACCTTTCATTATTTCATAATGAGTTTTCACCATATAAAAACTTAATTATATCTAATATTCTGTAGTTTTGTTACGAAAATTCGCTAAAATTTATAAAGGAAATAACAAAGATATCGGTCAAGTAGGGATGAATCAACGAGGTTTGGGTAAAAAAATATCGATATTTTTCCAGATAATAATGGAGAAATACATCGATATTTTTATGGGCCTGTCACACCATCAATACGGATCGCGATGTTTGCGTTCTCACGACAGACGGGTCTACGTTACCGCAACGACCCAGCTTTATATAAGGCCAAGGACTGTCGCTCCAGCAACACTCCCCAAAAACTCTTTGGGGAATTTGTATGCTGTTACAACAACAACATCGCGATATTTGGATCGTGATCCATATTGATGGATTACAAAAAATTTAGAAATCTTATGATATTGACCGCGATGCATCATTGACACACGGCACGATCCAAATATCGCTGTGCCGAATAATAGAATCAGGTTAACAGGGTACACATCACAGAAACGGTGCCCCTGATGTCCATATCCGATGAATACTGGTTAGATTAAAATTTTAAGGAATATGCAATACTTTTCCAGTATCGAATATTTGGACAATAGGTTTGTTCCACACGCTTTCCGGGCTGTTTCGGTAATTAGAGCGTAAAAATAAGTTTACTCTTTTACAAGTGCCAAAAATGTGTCAACCCATGGTGAAATGAACTGAAGGTGGCGCATTCCCGAAACCGCTACTTTGGTTTTGCCGACTTTGACATTTATGGCAATACGTAAACAAACTTTTTGTTTAGAAACAAGTGCAATCGTATTGCAAACGTATTGTGTACTTTCAAGTGAAAAATCGAGGTAATTCGTGCGTTCTGAAGTAAAAAACGTTTTATTNGTGCTTAATTTGCTATATTCAAAGATGGCTTGAGAAATTGGTGAATCGAGAAGAAAACACGTTTTCTCACTGCAAATTCACAACTGTCAACTCATTGTTCTTCGCCATATTCTTTGTTTACCCGTTGCCACAAATGTCATTCTGCGGGAATGCGCAATCTTGTACTCTATCGTTCTTGGTGTCAACCCGTGCCAAAAGTGCCTAGAGCGTGAGGAATGCAAAAAACCACTTTTCGTGCCCGGAATCAAGAAATCAGTTCTACACAATTGGGGTGTTCACAGTTCGTTCCAAATTGTGTCTGAAGATGTAGACGTCTACATTTTGAGACATCTTTAGCGTCACACTGTGAGCACCCCTTTCTAGCAGTCGTCGCAAAATCGTCTCAAAACTTTGCTGGTGTTGCCAGACATTTCTTCTTTGCGTGCATTTTTTATATGTCGCCTTTCGATTTTGTTTCTGAAAAATTGTAATTATTTAACTTAATTACCAATTCCTAATATTTGTTATTTCTTTTCCTTGATTTGTTTCTTTTCATCAGAAATTGCGCTCAAATTAAATGCAAATACAGAAAACGTGCCCAATAAATAAAAAAAAAATTTTGATTAGTATTGCCATAATGCAACCCTGCTGCGAGATTGCAAAATGTGGAAGCGTAAAAAACATACCCTTGAGTGTGACAAAATGTAGACGGCGTCGTTT
>NW_016209770.1:0-1939 GCF_001687245.7 Rhagoletis zephyria
CGAACCGATGACCCCAGCTGACTCTGTGCACTGTGCTAAATTCGCCTTATAAATTCTTGTTGCTTTTTCCACTTTTTTCATGTGAGCCAACTACTATCAAGCGTAGCTATTGCAGTGCTATTTAAACTTGATCATGGGGTTGTTGGTTTTGTTGGTTAGAATGTTTAACTTTTAGGTGTGCTCATCTTAATGTAATTGAATATAATTTTTATAAGGCAATAAATAACAAAAAAAAAAAACAAATAACTAAAGGACGAGCACACCTAATAGTTGTTTTTTTTTAATTTTGTGCAAATGCTTATTTTCCTCACAAATTGCTTATCTCTTGTAAATATTTGTAAGTAATTATTGAAACGGATGTCAGCTAAACGCGTTAATAATAACGCTATTTATAAATAACTACGCAACAATGGTAACGCGTGTATGCGACACTATGCACAGTCATCCTCAAGCATGCATAGCTTCGATTAAAATGGATCCAAACAATTTGTTCATCTGTTTTTAGATAAATATTTTTAGATCTAAAAACTGCTTTTCTGGAGATATTACCTGATCTTTTTTCGAAAAAAACTGAAAAATGAGGTTATTTTCGTATTTCATGCACTTATCTATTTTTCATCCGATTTTAAAAACCGAATATGGAAAGAGGATTTATAGACCTTTAAAATGATGTATAATATGTTGGAGGTTTTCATCGGCTAAAATTTAATAAGCCCCTATTTTTAATAATTATTTCAAATTTGACCATCGCTGATTTCAACAATTTCTATGAAAGTGGTCAAACATGTACTATTTACTTAAAAGAAAATTTATTTTCGAATAAATTGGTACCTCACCCAATGCAATTACAAAAAAATTGTCAAAAAGTTATTTAATTCCAGCAAAAACACGGCCTTGAATTCATATTTGTATGTACCGGACTTTCAGATTTCATCACCAGTATGGTAACGGAATTCGTCAATATTTACTAAAAATGTATATACATATGTATGCAGTGTACCTTAAGCAAAAAATGTACTTTTCATACAATTTTAGGGAAATGGGAATGGCACCGCCCACTTATATAATATACACGTACCTCAAAAACTACTTGACCGATCTCGATGGAATTTGATATACACATTGTGCTTAGCCTCTTTAAGCACCTTCTCGAATATTTTTGAAAAAGGACAAAACCTACTCCGCCTAAAATATAGCTAGCTTTGCTAAACTGGAAACTTAACCTCGAAAAACTTAAAGAGAGGGCTTATATCGCATATTATACTTGTAAAAGGATCTTCGGTAGGAACTGGGGGTTGAAACCGAAACTTGTGATGTGGATGTACACTGCTATCATAAGGCCGATGCTTACCTATGGCGCACTAGTTAGCATTGAATGTCGTCCTCAATATGATTAGGATTGATCTATGCCTAAAGGAAATCGCGATGAACTCAGCATTAAGATTCGGGGAGTGTGGGCTGTGGGAAGCGAGGACTTTTGGGCATAGCTCAATCTTAAGTATGGGACCGATAGAAAATAAAACCACGGACTACATGGTATCTAGCCAGGATTTTGGCTTGATTGTGGTGGTGCGGTTTCCATCCAGAAGGGAATCTACACAGAGAGACCCAATATGGACTGCGGTGCGGGGGCAGGAGTATATTCCGAGGAGCTTGGTGCCANCATATTTCAGGCCGAAGGTCTGGTCATATTTGAGGCCGGTAGGTTACTAAATAATAGTCCTACTAGAAAAGCAAATGCAGTGATTCACTCAGACAGCCAGGCGGCCCTGCTAGCTATATCGTCTCCTGATACCAAGTCTAAGCTAGTTAAAGAATGGCAGATAGAGCTACGCTCAGCATCTCAATCAATGTCTATCGCTCTTGTCTGGGTTTCCGGTCATAGGAATGAGGAAGACATCGAGAGAGCAGACGAATTGGCCAAGGCGGCAGCTTGTTT
>NW_016209771.1:0-1939 GCF_001687245.7 Rhagoletis zephyria
AGGTCTAAAAGTGTAGCGAGATAGTGGACGAGTGGATCAGCCGCCATTTGGGGGCCTAACAGAATGCAAGTGGGTGGTAGGTGTATCAGGTGTTGGCTTGGATGAGCATACGGGAAAACACACTTACTCACGTTACAAAACATACAGTTGCATCTACATATGTATGTGTTCGTCTGCTGAGGTGGGGCACTATTTCCGCAGGCAATACTCATACTAAATATATATGTATGTACAAATGTATGAGCGAGGCGGAGCCGTCGGTGGTAAGTGCATGTAAAAGCATTGATGTTGTGTCGGCTTCCATGTCTGACTGTTGCTAAATTGACGCACATGTAAACTCTCGGTGCAATGTGCTCAATCTATCTACGTTGTTGGAAAGTCAGCAACAACAACAACAANTCAAATCATATTTATTATTGTATGTATATATTTTCATTTTTCGAAATTGCCTCTGTGCCACAATATGGGCTCCAGTGTGTCGTGTTTACTTTAGCTTCCGTGATTTCACAAGAATTATGGTGTACTCTAAATTTGGTGTTCTGCACTTGTACATAAGGAATTATGCACACCCTCGTCACTAAAAAAACAATGCTGACTTGCAAATTTTTTTTTTTTTGGAATATTCCCATTTTGACAGCAATCCGGTGCCTACAATGATCAGGACTTCGCGATTGCCAATAAAACTTACGTTGTCTCTCCGGTCATTTTGGAAGTTTCATTTATGTTGAACAAAAATACATACGTCACGTAAATTAAGTCTAGACTAACTGAGCCTTTACTTATTTATGTTACGTATACTATAAGAAAAAATATATATATATGTATATTATGGTGGTCCTTAAATATAGGAAGAAAATTTTTATATTAGTTTTCCAAAGCCTCAACCTACGTCGATGCCACTACAGTTGAAGATATCACAGATAAATTTTGGTCCCAATAGCAGACGGTTAAGGCGTGTCGCACAGGGGTCAAAGTTCAGATTTCTCTATGAAGACGTCTTAAAGGACTACAATCGGGACCAACATTTTTATGCGATATCCTCGACATTAGTAATATCGATTTTGCGTATTAAATGAAAAAAATGTTTAATATCTGGAGCCCATAGAGGTATCTGGCCTTTGACCCCTTTGCAACACGCTTTAACCGACTCCAATTGGGGCCGAAATTTATAAGTGACACCTATGGCCGTGGTATTACCGATTGAGACTGACAAATATTCGTTCATTTGACTTTTTAAGGACCACCGTAATATATATAATGGTTTCACTGTTCGCAGATCACCAAATCACCAGGTTCAAGTACATTTAGATTAGATAATAAGAAATGCAGTGACCCAGCAGTCTCCCCTCTCATGCTTATTTCACAATTAAATTTGGCATTTTTTTGACGTGTGACGTATAGTTCTCTAGAGTAAAATTGTAAATAAATATTTTATGAAAGGATGAGAAAGGGAATTTTTTAATGTGTTTTTGTTTCAATTTAAAAGACGGGAAATCCAAAAAGTTGCAGTTATTATTAGTTGTATACGAGACAAAGGACGAACTTATAAAAATAAAATAAAATCCAAGTGAATATTAAAAGTCTTCTAAGTTTAGTCGAACAATCGACTACTGGCCAGAAACCGTCATGTAGGATAACAATTTTCACGTACCATTTTTTTTTGGGTAAAAAGCAGATGGGTATCTTTAAAATATGGAACATGTAAAGATTTTGGTTTTAGTATTTTCGAATCTACTAATTTTGAATTTTAAGTCTGGCAACAGCACTCCTTTCGCGAACTTTTTGTACATACCATATCAACATTGAATTAGTCGGGGATTTCCCAAATCCTTCCGGGTCGTTTCACTGGATTTCTAAATAAGGCGCTCAAATAACCATTGAACTAACTCCGTTGTACAACAGACTATTTACAACACTTCAAATTTAGACTTGGTAATTT
>NW_016209772.1:0-1939 GCF_001687245.7 Rhagoletis zephyria
TTGATGTCTCCACTGGCAATGCGTCAGCAGGACTGCCAGAAAGGCGATTTGATGGCTGCTGTTAACCAGCAGTTTCAGATCGGTGACCGCCGAGAAGATGCTGACAATCTGCTCAACGGTCCAGTAGTCGAACTCTAGCTGCTCAATCTGCAAACTGTTCCACTTGCTTAGTCGGCCGGTCATCAGTGGGTAGTCGGCAAAGCTGGGCACACTATTCGTCAGCTGCATGCTGGGCTTGGATGCAAGGCAGATGCCGTTGATTTTCTTTGACGCAAACTCCAAATTCGCCGAACATGTGAAGGTCAATGTTTTCACTCGACGAATGGCTGCTCGCACCAGAACCTCACAGCGAAGGCTCATCAGGCTCGCCGTCAGTTGATCCACTGGTGTCAGCTGTTTAAAAACGGCAATCAAACACAAATCTGGAAGGGCTCGAAGAGGTGGTGGCATGGCTTGAAATGATGAAATGTGAGTTTTGAAAAAGTTGTTGCCACAGTTGCTCAGAACACAGCTCGGAAGACACGAGAAAGTACACCTTTATATACTCTTTCCTGGACCATTTGCTTTTAGTTCTCTTGGGATTTTTATTCCTTTAAGTCATAGAGCTTTCCACTAGAGACCATACATGAAATGAGATAAGCTCTGGTAAAATGCTGGGAAGGCAACATCGAAAGTATTCAGAGAGATAAATCAGATTTGTAAAAAACTTTAGTTAAGTTTTAAATTGATGAATAAAAATTAGTTAAAAGTGTTGGTAAAAGATAACTAAAAAGATAATGAATCGATAAAGAAATCGAAATAAAAAGAAGTGAACTGAGTGAAGTAGATTTTGAGGAGGTAAACAACAACAACAAAAACACGCCTCAAAGCTAATCCTAGTCTTTTCCATCGCAGATGCCGCCCATTGAGATGGAGTAGGTGGCCTCGTTCTCGGGCAGGTCGGGACTGTCGTAGACCTTGACGATTCGATTCTCACCGCGGCCCTTCTTCAGATTCAGTCGCACCGTGGAGGCGTGCCCCATAATGTGCCCGCCGATGGGCTTCTTCGGATCGGCCTGAAAGGACATTGACGCACCCGGGTCGGCGGTCATTTGGTTGGTGATGAAGACGGCTACGTTGTACTCCTCGGAGATCTTCTGCAGACGGGCCATGAACTGCCCCAGCTTCTGCTGTCGGTCCGCCAGCTCAGCTCTGCCCGTGTAGTCAACACGAAAGAGTGCCATCACCGAGTCGACGACGAGTAACTTAAAGTTGCCGCTCTCTTCGTGGAACTTGGCAGCGACAGCGTCTGAAAGGGAGGTCATTTGGAAGTTATATCATAAAGAGTACCAAACGTTCCATACCGAGAATTTCGTATTGGTGCTCACTAGTGAAGGCTCGGATATAGAGCACATTTTCCAGTACCGCCTCTTCGTCGAGATTGAACCGAGCTGCGATTTGCCTAAAAACGGAAAAGTAAACAACGATGAACGGGTTTTCATTATCAAAAGTGCCAAATGTTTACCTGAGGCGATCAGGTCGAAATGTTTGCTCGGTGTCAATGAAGATAGCTTTTCCGCCAGCAAAGCTGCCGTTTGCAATTTGACAGGTAACTAAAATCGTGGTAAACATCACAGTTAGAGAATGAAAACAATTGTTGTCTTGTTTTGCACTTACCGCAAAGAGTATGCGAGATTTGTGTTTTTCCAGTACGAAACTCACCAAACGCCTCGGTGATGGCCATACTTTCGATGCCGCCATTGAGAAGTGTGCTAGAACAAAAATAGAATTAGAAAAAGTATAAAAACTAAAATAACTTACTCAAAGTCAGTGGAACCAGTGGACACTTTGAAGATTGACTTTCGCTTCTCACTAACTTGGTTAGCTGTCAGGAATTCACAACCGTTGCTGAGTTTTGCTGCAGCTTCTTTTATCTTATCTACTTTGGCGTCCGTCAGAC
>NW_016209773.1:0-1939 GCF_001687245.7 Rhagoletis zephyria
GCGTACTTCACATCGAAATTGATCGCGTAAATACTTCCATTTTTTTTTTAAATCTTCCTCTACAAGATCAAATAAAACCATATAATTAAAATATGATAAAAATTATATACATACATGAATTTAAACAATAAAATACAAAAATATATACAAATAATATAATATAAATTTAAATAACCATTTTTGTTTTAATTTTCTTATTTAGATTTCTGGCAACTGGAGCATCATTTGCCTCACTAGCTTTTTCGTTTCGGCTAGGCAAATCAACAGTAGGAGCTATTGTTAAGGAGACAACCCAAGTTCTATGGGATAATATGTTTACTATCCATATGCCGCAGCCAAACGAACAATGTTTTCAAGAAATTGCAGAGCAATACTGGAAGCTATGGAACTTCCCAAATTGTATTGGTGCTATCGACGGGAAGCACATACGAATCAAGTGTCCAGGAAATACTGGCTCCATGTATTATAATTATAAACACTTTTTTTCTATTGTGTTGCAAGGTATTGCCGATGCCAACTGCAAATTTATTGCGGTTGAAGTTGGTGGATACGGAAAGCAAAGTGATGGTGGCACTTTTAGCTCTTCCAAAATCTTTAATCTTTTAAAAAGTGGAGAACTACCTGTACCAGGAAATACATGTCTGCCAAACAGTGAAGAAATTGTGCCATATGTATTTCTTGGGGATGAGGCTTATCCCCTTTTAGAATGTTTGTTAAGGCCGTACAGCCGAAAGGAGATAACGGAAGACCATGAATATTTTAATGCCCGGCTTTCAAGAGCTAGAAAGTGCATTGAATGCGCCTTTGGGTTATTAAGTGCAAGGTTCAGAATATTATGGAAACCCACTNTTAGGGTGCGAACAGAGTGGCCGCTTGTTGCCGAGCCGAGCCGACTGACGCTTATTGCGAGAACTTGTTCATGCGAGAAACAAGTTTGAGTGTGCATAGTGGATGCGAGAATCAGCGCTGATATTTTATCTATTATTTGTGTTTTATGTATGTTTGTATGCATTTGGGTTTGTTGTTCATTCGTGTTTGTGAAATTGAAGTGAAAAGATATGGATTCGTCAGATGATGAGTATTTAGCTTCGGCTACTGTACTCAAGAAAAGTTCAACAAGAATGCCATTAAATGATGAATGACAGCATATAATTTTTGATTTCACTTTTTCCAAAGAATTTTATGCCCAAAATTACAACAACCGAAATGCAATAGACAAAAAGAGAAAAAAATTTTTTTGCATGTTGCTGTGCGTTCGAAACTAGCTTTTCGCAGATTAAACAATGTTTTNAACATAAACAATGTTTTCGGCGCTGAAATACGCTTTGGAACTGTTTTCTCGCATTCAATCAGCTTTGCGCTCTGACCAGCTCGGCGCCCACTATGACCTGTTCGCGCTTATTTGTACTAATTTGTATAGTACCAGTTTTCTCGCATTGGTTCTCGCAATAAGCGTCAGTCGGCTCGGCTCGGCAACAAGCCCTAAAGCGAAATTTATGTATGTACGAGCAGCGCTGCGTTCAAAACAAACAAACACTGCACATCGTGTATTTTGTTTGGCAACTGTTTGTTTATTTACTTCAAAATGCTGCTTGCTGATANTACCTATATTCCCAGTGGGTATGTTTATACATTTGTATGTAAGTACATATGTAAGTGCTTCCACACATGGATATATATACAAACATACATGTGCTCTTATTTATGTGTGATTTTAGCAGTGTTGCCAGAACTTTTTGGGCCGACCGGCTAGATTGGCAAAAAAAAGCGGCTAAAAACGGCTAAAATGTTTTAGTGAAATTTCACATAGACTCTGGCAAAAAACGGCTAAAATGTTTTAGTGAAAATCACATGCTTTATTTAAATAAATCGCAAGAAACGAAAGACTTTTTAACACCATTAATTTTTATCGAGTGTATATTCCTCATCATCAAATGTA
>NW_016209774.1:0-1014 GCF_001687245.7 Rhagoletis zephyria
TCTGACTGAGCTGAACTGAGCGGCTACTCGTGATTACGGCCGTCATCAGTTGCTGCTGCTGCTGCTGCTGCGAGTGCTATCGGTGACACAGGCCGATTGCACTGGGCACTGAAGCACAGTGAGTGCACAGCCTACAATCAATGGCTACCGGCAATGTGTGCATTGTTTGCAGCGCCAATTTTTTTCTCTTTTTCTCTTTTCCTCTATCCTCAGCAAGTGCAAACTTTGAAGAAGCCCCTGCAAGCCATTGTCCTTTAGTAGTTCCGCAGTTGAGGCTGCTGCTGCTAAAGTGAGTTTGTGTATTTTCGGCAGTCAGCTCAACTGCTCCGTGCTCAAGTGATCATTTTTGCTGCTGCTGCTATTTGGCTGTTGCTTGCTTTTGTCGCTTTCAATTTCGTGCTGATTGGTGAAAAGTTGTAATGAGTAAAAAGTATTAAGTGCAAAAGTGGAAACAGACTGCACGCACACGTTTGTGTACTTGATGAAGTGCCTGATTGTCACTTCGACTGTGTTGTTGTTGCTGGTGCTATCATTAGACACGGTAGTTTTGTACGCCAGTATTGGTTACAATCACTTTTTAAACGCTCTCCGGATCAAAATGGCAGTTTTAGGGAACATTTTTAGCTGTTGGTCAGAAGGTAGCCAACTACCTGTTTGTTTTTTTAGCGTTTGCATTTTTTTATTTTGTGCAGCTATTGCACACTTTTTACACCAGTGTCCTGTGCGTACCACAACCAAGACCACCTGTTTAATTTGCGTAATTATATTCAAAAATATTCAAAATCTGCCTGATAATTGCCCGGTAGCGGCAGTGAATGGGTGATAAAGGCGGAAAGTTACCACCACCACCTAGTCAGCTTCCAGCACATTCCAAGTTTTGTACTTAAATTGTCATTTGGCCTACCATTTGTGTCCATGTTTGAAGGTGATTCTGTACGACACGATGCGTTTCATGCCATCATTTTTCTAGCCCTCCTCTTTAACGCTTTCTAATGTCGCAGTCAAAATTTAAAT
>NW_016209774.1:1042-1939 GCF_001687245.7 Rhagoletis zephyria
TGTGTGTGTAATTGCGATTAACTGGATGATTAGTGCTGTGTAATTTGGGAGGATTAGTGATTGATGGTGATGAAAGTGGAAAGAGTGAAGAAAAAAAGGTGAAAAGTGGCAATAAAAGCTCTAGCTGACAAAAAAACTAGTTAATATCGATGAACACAAATCTTTTAAACATCTGTATTTTACCTTCATCAGTAAACCAAAACTATCAATCGGCCCGCAAGTTAATGAGCAGTACGGCACTGGTATGTTCATTAAAGGTGCAATTAGCTCACCAGCAACAACAAACCGTGGGGGCAAAAACAAACAACAAACACCAAACTTATCTGGAAAAAAAGTTAAGACCTCGACTGTTCGCTGAAGAGTGCAAAGACTGACTAACTGACTGACTGAGCCTGCTCGTGTCATTGAGTGTTGACAGTGACTATGAGGTGGCAGAGGCAATGTCACCGTCACCGCAACTGTTTGCGACTAATGACCATCAACTGAAAATCTGTAGAGCTATCTATCGCTGTTGTGGGGAACAGCCGACAGCCAAAGTTTGTTGTTGTTGATGTTGCAGTGAGAAAAAGAGAGAAAGAGAAAACGATTGTTTCTGGTGTGCACCTGTTCGCTGTGTGTGTGTGTTTCCAGCTCTGCGGCAATGCCGCGCTGATTGAACTGCTAATTAGTGATTCTCTCCGTTTAGTAGTGGTAAAGTAGTAGTTTTACTTTTTGCTAAAAATAGTACGCGGAAGCAGGAATGGTTGAATTGTTTTGTTTTTAATTTTTTTTATCAATTTTGACTAAACTAAAACTAACTTTTTTTTATTTTTCAATTTTCAGATAGCTCCAACTACTACATCATCTAAGTCAACACATCTACTTTAAACATTTCAGTTTCCTAATTTTGAACCCCTG
>NW_016209775.1:0-1939 GCF_001687245.7 Rhagoletis zephyria
ATTATCTCCCAGTGAGACAATCATTGCCACAAAAGACAGCAACTTCTCACTTCGGCGAAAGTTGCTGATGATGCCTTGACTGTGACAATGTATCCGTATGTACAAGTCGTCTGTGTACGAGTACTGCACCTTATCACCATCATCATCCCTATCAGCACGTCCAACCGCAGCACCCTCATCACACACTAAACGCTCTCTAATCGCAAATTGTTCTTTGTTCTCTGTTCTGCCGCCTCTCTTCAGTGGCCGTCGACCTGATCGTGACCCACGTTCAGTCAATCTTCGACCCGTCCACCCGCCACCAGTCGATCAAGCCGTACGATGAGTGTCTGCCGCCGGTGCTGAGCAGCTTTGAGACGACCGCTGCGATGATCGCCGAGCACAACCACCACCGGCGCCACAGCAGCGGCAAGACCACCTGTCTGCTCAAGAAGCCAGTGACGCCCAGAAATCGAGGCGTGGGCGGCAATGAGGAGCCGCTGACAGTGGCCAGTGTTGTGGGCAATGGTTACCTACAACAGAACGGAGACCTCAAATCGAAGCCCATTGCAATCAATGGCAGTGGAAGTGGAAGTGGCGGTGGAGGCCGTGTGAGCTCTCCCCACTCTCCACTGCTGCGCAATGGCTTCAACTTTGGCCTGACCTCTTCTTCTGCTCCCTCGCACTTCAGCAACTTTGGTGGGCGTAGCGGTGGTGGTGGTGGTCAGCAGCTAAACAATGGCTACAGCAACGGTCACCATGACCACAATCTGATTATCAACAGTGAAGAGGAGGAGGAAGGGGAGGACGAGGAAATCGACTTGATGGTCGAGGTGGAGGTGGAGGACAATGTCTTCAAGGGCGGCCACTCTCCGATCAGTCCTCATCACTCTTCCACTGCTTCCAGTAATTCCGGTGGGTCTTCCNATCGACTTGATGGTCGAGGTGGAGGTGGAGGACAATGTCTTCAAGGGCGGCCACTCTCCGATCAGTCCTCATCACTCTTCCACTGCTTCCAGTAATTCCGGTGGGTCTTCCACCAAACAGCAGCAGCAGCAGGGACCGGCTCCAATCCTCCTCGTCGCCGGTCGTTAATGGGTGGCTGCGGGAACAATATATTGAATGAACTAAACATCTTCGCCTCTAGTATTTCCCTGCCTTTAACTCCCTCCCTCTAAACAGCACCCCTTTCCCATCCCTGCTTTGACCTGTCTAATCTTCTACTGTACACTATCGATTACCACCACCTCCTCTCCTACTATTCTTCGCCTCATCTGTGATTCATTCTTATTTTTGCTTTTCTTTTCTTTTGCTCTCTTTTTTCATCTCTCTCTTTCTCTTTCCCAATTTTGCCACTTTTCCCAACACTTTCTTCATCACAAACTGCTTTCCACTGCTAAACCGAATCTGCATGAAAACGGCTAATCTTCAGCGAAAAATTCCATTTTATATGTCCTTTTTTACCCCGTTCCTCTTTTTACCCTCTTTTCTTTTTTATCTTCCTTTTTATCTTTCCCAAACACTATCCAGATTTTAATTTGAACACTACAATTCTTAACAAATGTGAAAAAACAGCAGCCATTACTCAAAGTACACTTTCTGTGAGCGATACTGACGAGCTCAATCAGTAAAAAACAGTGAAAAGATGCCAATAAAGATGCAACCAAGTGATATACTGTGACAGTCACCAAACAAAGAAGTTGTAGTCTAAAACGCTTTCTAAAGTCTGTGTGCTTGTAAAAACTGTCTGCAGTAGCAAAAGTTGGAAACTATATTTCACTGTATGCGTTATAACCCTTTTCCCATCATCAGTGGCCGTTGACCTGATCGTACAAACAATTCGTGACCTGTTGGCCAACTCCGAGGCCTCCACCACTGGCCGGACTGGCTTTCTCAGTCACAGCATCTCCTACGACAATGATGGAGGCGGCGGTGGACTACAACAGCAGTCAAGCACGAC
>NW_016209776.1:0-1939 GCF_001687245.7 Rhagoletis zephyria
AGGGAGATCAGTAACAGTAAATAAAACATGAAATTAACTAGAAAGAAACCTCGTAAATTACCAAGTAATTTTAAAAGCTAAATATTTACCTTCTAGTATGGGTGGTTGAATGAGAGGTCGCGCGCACGTTTTATTCGCCATTTATCGCTTTTATTTTTAGGTTTTGTTTAACTTTTGTTGTCTTTTTTTAAATTTATTTTCTACAAAAGTCATACCGCAAGCTCTTGGGCGCTGATGCGTACCACATTTGCCTGTGAAGTATGTTTTTGTGTATATGTTTTTCTAATGGNATTCGATTTTTTGCCGAATTTTCTAAAATGAAATAAATTACGCACACTTCCATTCTTTTACGAAATTTCGGAAGAAAATCTGTGAAGCAACGAAAATAATGCTGCTATGTGAAGAATATCTTTCAGAATTTTTCCAGAATTTTCTTTATTTTTCGTACAGAAATTTCTTTACGAGTTCGTGTCAACCCCTTCATATAATTTTCTTGAAAATTCGTAAAAAAATCGTTACAGAAATCAGATACTTCTAACGATTTCCTTAAGATTTCGGGAACTTTGGTTTGCAGGGTATTTTTGGAAGCGTCTCGCAAGCAACAAAATATGATTTTTTTTATACAAGCAGTTTTATATAAATATTTGTATGTAATAAAACAATTGCAAAAAACAAAGAAAAACAAACAGAACGCAAGAAATACATGTGCATGTACAAATGTATGTATAAAATAAAAATTTTCCAAAAAACTATTTTCAAATTATTTAAATCTGGAAAATGAAATTTCAACGCTGTTAACTTAAATTTTCTGTTCAGTAAATGTTAATTTCTGCAACTTAAGCCACTGATGAATAGCAAATAACAATAAAAAGAACAAAATAACAACTGAAGTGTTAAAGTAGGAAAATTAGTTAGGCTTTTGTTTTCTATAGCTCTTGAGGTATACGTCAATATCTCGAATTAAAGAAAAACCAATAGAATTTATGTATTTCAAATGAAAATTAATTTTCGTTTTGAATTATTCACCATTAGGCACACATATTTACATATAAGCATGTATATTAGGGTGCCTCACCAAAACAAGGGGGCAGTTTTTCCAACGAGTTTCTAAAAAGATTTCCGCCAAAATATTTCAGAAAAATATTACAATTTACGTGTGCTGGACTGATTTGAAAATAGCATCAAAAATCTCATTATTTTAATATAATTGATACAATTTAAAATTTTTTTTTATGCACAAAATAATTGATTTTTCCCCCATTTTCCATTTTTTTTTTTTTTGTATGGAGGGTGATGCACCCTTACGCATACAGCTCGAATACATATGCAAGTTACTATATGTATTCGACAACCATTGCTGAGGCTCCGGAGCAGGATGGAAACCTGCTTTATGGTCCGGAGACCCTGTAATGTGTAAGAAAAATATTAAGTTGCTTAAGTATACGAGCTCTATCTCTATTATCCACTCTATCAAAATAAACATTGGCCTTTTTTTGGAAATCTTTTCGTCTGCTATTTTTCATTATAATAATAAATTGTTTAATAAATGACGGTGCGTGCGTATGTGTCTGTTCACGTAGGCATGTATGTATGTGTGAATGTGCTTGTCATTGTTTGTTTGTCTCATTTTTTTCTTCTTATGAAAAGTGCTTTTCTTTCTCTTCGCCTTTCAACTAACTTTTCAAGACTTTGTAAATTCCTAATTTGTTTTTTTTTTTTAAACTTCATTTTGAATTTGCTAAAATACTCTACCGCAATTTATTACTGAAAATGTCCGCTTTTAACTACAATAGTTTTTTTTGCTTTTGGTTTCTTCTTTAAAATCTAAATTTATTTTCATAGAAACAGTAAATAGTTATTCAATAAAGTTTTGTATTTATTATTATTATTTTTTTTTTGTAGTTATTTGCTTTTACAATTTAGTTACTTAAGTGAAAAA
>NW_016209777.1:0-1939 GCF_001687245.7 Rhagoletis zephyria
CTGCACAAGATCGAGATTGATGTCCTGGAAAAACGAATGGTTAATAACAATTGAAGATTAAATGGTGAAAACGAAACGAAAAAAAAACAAGCAAATAATCACCGCTTACCGTGTCCACTTCATGTGAAAAGGTGTCAAAGAAAAGAAGCTCCGCTGCATCGTCAGTTTCCACCATTTTACACTTAACTGAAGAAATTCAGCTTCTAATGCACTATGTACTGGTTTCTAGGGCAAAATAAAATGAATAAAATATTATAAAATGAAGAAAAATCACTATTTTCCACCAGCATCAGCCAAATCGGCTTTCTGCAAAAATTTGACAACCAATATGCTTCTTCTTCAATTGTTTTCTTGTTCTTTACGGCAGAGTTGCCGTTTCCCTTATGATGTTGCCAAATACTTTTGGTTGCAAAATTTTGAAATTTCTAGCAAAGTTACGAAGTATTTACGCATTCAGATAAATTCCCTGAAAATGAAATTTAGTAAATATGCAACTCTGCCACAAAACCTGCGAGCTCTACTGGCAAGAATATCATCTGCCTGGAATCCAGCGTTCCAGCCACGGCTGCCAACCCCATAAATTAATACCAAAATTGGCAGAAAAATTTGGGTTCGTAAAAAAGTACATTTTTTTCATTTTGGTAGATCTTGGTTAAAGTATGTTATTTCAAAAACAAATAAAACTTTTCGTTCCCGCTTTATTTTTCGTAGTTAAATATCTTAGTTTTTCCATTTCTTTCCAAAGGTGAAGCTACATTCCTGCGGGGCATTTGCCTGCCTAAATTATTTAAATAATTCCTTAAAAAAGGAAAAATGGGCAGGGAAGTAATTACACACTATGATTGATAGCAGGAAAATTCAAAAAAATCAACGCAGTTTTTATAAGTTACAATTATTAAATTAAAAAAAAAACGCTAAAAGACCGGAGGAAAAAAAATTTAAAAAAAAAAAATAAACACAAAATTTTATTGGTTATATTAAAATTCAGAGTAAAAAGTTCAAAATTAGACGGCAAATTATGGAAATTTTGTCCTATAAAGTTAAATTTTTACTGAAATAACTAAAATAATAGAACAAAACCATAGATTTTATGAAAACAACTAAAATAGTGGCTGAATTTCTTTATTCATTCTGAACGTTTGGAATAAACTATTCTGTTTATTTATTCTTTAGAACGTTCCTGATGATATGTTGACGTATATTTCAAACGCATTCTGTTTATTCCGGCTGTGAAATGGGATTATCCGGAATGTATAAAGAAACGCAGCCAGTAATTGGTAGTTACTTTCCAGAATTGGTATACTTTTTTGAAGCCAATGCTAAGAATTTTTACTAGTGGCAGCCCTAGTTCCAGCCCCAATTTCCTAGAACTCCGCGATCAAAAATTTGACATTCAATTTTTTACTGCAGAAGTGACAAGTGGTAAGTTTTTGTGAAAAATTTTTTGCCAATAAGATATGTAAAGTAAATTATAATTAATAATAATTAAAGTAAATGCAATTAGCTACGTATATATAACCCTTAATCAAAGTAAAAAGCCTTCATAGAAAGGGAGACTACTTTTCCCATGATTTCTAAGTATTCCTAAATTCATATGACTACCTAATAAATATTTTTAATTTTCTTATATTTTTAGAGTTTAAAAACCAGATTACTTTTCAAACCAAAACAAGATGTTCGTAGTACGTCGCAGCGCAGCGTGCATTTATCCCAAGGGAATGCAGTAAGTATTGCACAGTCATCACGTCTCCGAAATCACACAAAGGGACCGGCATATTTTTAGATTTTCTTTTTGCATGCGTATTAAAAAATTGCGCAGAATACCACCTTTACTTACTATGTATTTAATTTTTGTTTTAATATCGAGAAAAGTAAAACCCAAATAGCGTACGAATTCGAAAGTTCGGCAAAGTTCTTAAATTATCGTTAGTGGTTATGT
>NW_016209778.1:0-1939 GCF_001687245.7 Rhagoletis zephyria
GCACGAACGCAAATTTGCAGGAATTTGCAAGTTTCTCTGCCAGCTAGTGTCCACGGTTGCATTTCAGACATAAGAAGTTTGTATAGAATTTTTAAAATTCTTTCAGAGGGGCAAAACAAAGGATCTACTTGTAAATTTCTTGTTAGTCCGACTTTCTTCAATATACGTTTAAATTTCTTTGTCGTAGTAACTGTCTTGTTTCCTAAATCGACTCTGGTTGAGATTGCATACCGATTACGAATACAGTTCTTTTCAGCCGAGTACCTTTCAAATCATTGAAATTAATTAAGTAAACAAGTATTTACTTATATTTTTCATTTAAAAATCGCTCATGCTTGTAAATTTTCAAATTCAACGAACTTGTTTATTCAAATTATCGTTGACCAAAAATCCAATCATGTGCCACAACCATGTGTTTTTCCTAATTGCACCTTCTTGCTGGCAACATTTTTTCCAGCTTTAATTTGAAACTTATACCCAAGAACTAGTTCTACTTGTGATTTGTTTAAATAAAACGTGAAATTTAGTTTTAACAGTTTAGCCGTTTTTAGCCGGTTTTTTTTGCCAATTTAGCCGGTTGGTCCAAAAAAATCTGGCAACACTGGATATAACAGCTGGTGTCGGCAAGCTGTGGGAATGCCCAGGAGATGGCACTTGTTGTGCTATCGAAATCATTGCACCCACGGCGGTGGGCAGTACCGCCTGTACATATTTACCAAAAACAGCAATGGTTTCGGCGTTTTGTTCTACAACAATAGCCTGCAATTATAATGTCGACGAACAAAGATATAAAATTGAAAATAACTAGCCTTATTCAGAATTGCTGATCGATGCTTTAGCTTCATGTTCTCAGTTTCCAACGTTGTGTGCTCTTGATCATCTTCCATTTCAAGTCCCTCGTCATGTTTTGTATTTTCTATTTATGTACGCAAGTGAGCTGTCAGATGCTCCTACAAATACAAATAAAAATTTTTAACATGCTCTACAGCCACACTTATTGCTGCAGCAGCAGCGAGAGGTTTCGAAGGAGTGCGTCTTGTATGTGAATGAGAAAATAGGGTAAAAGTGCACTTCAGCGGAACCAGGCCAAAATTGACCAAATAATTCAAGAGGCGTATCAATCGACGCGTTTTAACGCGAATAATAATAATCCGAGAAATTAACATTTTTAATTCATTAAAGAGATATTTGCAAAAAACACTTGCACTATCTTTTGATGAATTTGACCCATATAAATGAAGTAAATGAACTCAACTTAACACGTAATTACACTGGTCGACGGCCAAAATTTACCAGAGACGCCGTTATGAAATTCGTATGTAAAATCACCCCCTGATTCCGAAAATCAAGGTGCAAAACTACGTAAGTTATAAGCGATCAAATAAAAATACCCAGGTTGCGCAATTTCAACGTATACCTCAAAACGTATGTATGGTATAAAGAAGAGTGAAATATCTAGCTATGCTCTGTTTCTATTGAGTTAAAAGTTCAATTTATGAATGAAATTACCCATATTTTTAACTTTTTTTTTTTCATATTTGATAAATTTGAGTATTTTTTGCATTTCCTCGTAGGTTTCCTTTGTATTTACTGCATGTGCAATCGGGATAGAAGGCTTTTTGTTACCAATATGCAATAATACATTGAAGTTGCGCAACCTGGGTATTTTTATTTGATCGCTTATAACTTACGTAGTTTTGCATCGATTTTCTTCGATGATAGCTTATTTTTTTTGTAATACAACAGAGCTTAGGGAGAAAAAAAATCTGCAAAAAAATAAAAGGTTTTCGAGATCCTTCCCCGCAAAGTACAATTTATTTTATATTTTTACAAAAAAAATTGAAAAAATCGGTAATGATTGTTCGTTATCTTTGAATCTACAGGGCCTAGCAAAAAGTGTTGTATGCACAGTTTATAGAAAATTTTATTACCTTTTAAA
>NW_016209779.1:0-1939 GCF_001687245.7 Rhagoletis zephyria
TACTATATATTATATATACAGATGCATACAGCTAGATCAAAATATTTTCAACATTTGCGTTAAACGTTTCATTTGAATGAAATAAATACTAAAAACGTTGTAAAAAGTCTAAATTCGCAAATGCAAAATTAGCCAGCAATCAAAAGCAAGAGCATATGAATTTATATGCTGTTACAACAACAAGTGAATGATAAGAAAAGTCCTTGCCAAATGCGTAGAAACCCAAAAAATTGACAAACTGAAATTTTGCAATAAGTTGTAAAAAAAGGTACATGGAAGAGAATCTAAATAATTTTGTTTATAGTTTGTAAATAATTAGAAATGAAATGAAGCCGCCTCTAAATGTCAAATATTTTTAAAGGAAAGCCTTTTTCGTGGCAGGTGGTGTTTTTTTTTTGTTATATTAACAATGTTTTTCAAGTTAAAGTTCTTTTGTTATTTTTTTTATAAAAATATTGTTCATACTGTAACTAAAGCCATATAAATTAAAGTTTTAAACTTTATATGAAATATGGAAAAATTCAGAATTTTTCATCTGAATTGTTGTAAAATTTTTGGGTATGCAGTGTTCATGAAATTTTAGTTATAAGTGTAAAATTAAGGTTCTGGTTAAAGATATGTTGTGGAACGATTTTCCGTCATCTCTGGTTTGGTTCGGAGACAACCGACACAACGCCGAAACCGGGATATCATTCCACAACGCCATCATACCCCTGCCCTGTCGGAAACACCAACCAGGAAAGTGAGAATTTTGGTTAAAGCATGAACAATATTTTTATAAAAAAATAACAAAGCATTTTAAATTGAAAAATATTTAAAAAATATTTTAAATCNCAAAATTGTCGCCAGTCATATGAAATTTATATGTAAATCATATGCAATATTGCATTTGCATTATTTTAGTTTTAAGAACTATTCAAATCATTGAAAAGTAATGAAATGCGCGCAATTACCATATAAATAAATTTACAAAACTCTCCTGTGAAAGCTTTGCGGCGGAGCTATTTGGTTTTGTTTCCATTGTCGCGACAATTTTGTTAGAGTGACAATTGTCAGCACAATTGTCGACAATATTATCACAATGGTTTTCCAAAAATGTTCACAGTTGCCTACAAACGTGTATGAAACAGTCACTTTTATAAAATAGGCTCCAGATCGTGATGGGTAATACTTTGCCCTTCAAATTTTTGATTTTTTGGCAATTTTTTGTAGTTATCGAACGCTGTTTTGTGGTAATTTGTACTGATAATACCAATTATTGCGATATTAATCAAGACTATACAATATTACATACATACATATTTCGATTGCCGTTGTTGTTGTAACAGCATGCAACTTCCCCAGAGTTTTTTGGAATGGTGCTGGAGTGATATAAATCGTGTCGTGGGAACGTACTACGATTGTCACTTCATTTTGTTTCACATTTATTTGCGGCCTCAGATTTACTAAATATCTAAAGAGAATGCAATATCGTTTGAATCTAGAATCCAACTATCTTAATTCTGAATATTACTGGAATTTTTCTCCTAGCGGATAAAATTTCTCCCGAGAGCAAATCCTAGAAAATTTAAATTACTCGCGAAAAAATGTCGGCCAAAAAATAGGGAAGAGGAAATTTCGAATATTATAAGAGCTAGTTTGTTTCGTTACAATAACACCGGGCGGCACTGATTTTGGTGCGGCAAATGTTAAAGCTGTTTTTGATATACTTTTTTGTACTGATTACGACCCCATAAGTATAAAGTTTCCATAAGCTCGAGATTTTGAGATAAACGGGGTCAAATCGCATATTTCATTCAAGTATTCAAGTATTAATGTATTAGACATTTTGTGACTGTTTTGTGGACATTTTAGCAAGTTTAGTAAATTTTTCAGGTCATTCATTTTGTTATAAGCATAAAAATGTCTGGTAACATAGTTGAAAGTGGCCGTGTCTGCA
>NW_016209780.1:0-1939 GCF_001687245.7 Rhagoletis zephyria
CCATAAATGGAAAAGCGCTTTCGGAAAAATCGGCAGGTTGTCACCGCATGTCAATCACGCTATGTACACCTCAGTCATCCGACTATGGGAATCAAATTTGTGGAAGCGGACTAATTATGGGTACGCAGCGGCCTTTATTGTACTAAATAAGGGACGACGTAATGGAATCAAGGCCGTCTGAGATGTCGAAACTGATTACCTCACGTCATTCTGGGATTTTAGACTTAATTTTCCCCATACATTTTAAAACTACGGAAGGCGGCCTACTGTCGGTAAACGATAATATTTCCATTTTCGTCGTTGGTTTTTCCGACAGGGTAGGAGACAAACCGGTTTCGTTAAGAGCGAAAAATGACACAGAAGATGGCACAATGACGAAACCGGTTTGTGTCCAAAACAAAGCTGACAAGGGATGATGGACAATTGTTCCACGATAGTACATATTTCTATCTACCAGAATGACTGAAGGACAGAAGAAGGAGTCAGCTCGGCATGTCACTATACTCGTTTACGGGTTCCAAGGTAGTAAAGTCGGAAGGAGTTTAGGAAAGTCGTGTAGTCGACTGAGTCACGTCAAAACCTCTCTTTGCTGTGTTTCTGAACATAGCAATATCGAAGGAAATGAAATATCCGACGAGATGGGTAGACACGGCTCGGAAATGCAAATTAGCGTAGCGGATACCCCACGGTCGTAACTAATAAACCATGGATCAATCGTGTTGACTGTGAGATCTGAAGATCCTTATATCCGATATTTAATAAAAATCATAATGAAGTATTATTGATGCCAAAGAAATGTGCAGTAAGGTCACTTACCGGCGTCATTATGCGCTATAGCATTGCCCAATCGATGGCCTATGCCAACTAGCTCCCTCTTCAGAAGCTGACGGGATGATGAAGAAGACCACTTCTCCTTCCTTTCAGCTCTCCAAGCAAGACGTTTCAAGCATTTACGATCACGCGGTAGTTCGGGGGAGGTAGCGGATGTGAAAATATCGGAGCTCCACAGCTTCATCCGGGATAGTGAATGGTTTAACAGACACTGAGTATAGTGAGTACGTAATAACTTCGGTTGGAGGGATGTGCACCATAGTGGCACTAATAGAGGGCATTCACAATGGGTAAGTCTGCCACCGGTTAGAAGTGCGAGTCACCTAGGACCGAATTATTGAGATTCACAGTACATACGACCTAAAAAATGTGAGAGAGCCCGACAGGACTGGTATTATCTAAAAACATACTGACAGAGGATGGTCCCAAGTAGATGCAACATTTAACGTAGTGCATCTGAAGAGGATCTGGCGTAGTGCGTCGTATTCAAACCACCTCTCGACGAAATATTTGACGGTAGTAGAGGCAAAGGAACGGTACATGATCATAGCAGCTGTAGTGGCTTAAATTCTTACATTAACACTGCTTAGGTTTTTTCAGGTTAAGCTTGCCAATAAAATCAATACACAACGATACATATGAGGCAACCTACTCGGCAGCCAACGCGAAATAACAAAATGTTTTGGTTTTTGGGCAACGGTTGCGGCAACACAAATTTCAATGAGAAATAATGCTATATACGAGGTAACGGTCGAAGCCATAACGATTGTCCCGTGTGTAGTCACCATAATACTTGTGTCAGTGTTCAATAGTAAGGGATTTTTTGTTTCAGTTTTAAGTTGCGTCAATGTGGATGAATCGAAGCTGAATGGAAAGGTTGGTGGAGGTGTGTACTGCAAAGAATTCTCCATTTAGCCTACCGGATCGCTGCGTCATTTTTCAAGAGAGGTAGCCGCAATGAAGGAGTCTTCGAATTGGTTGTTCTCCAGTGTGACACTTTATAATGAGATGAATATCTCTTCCGACAGCCAAGAAGTCGTCAGTGCTCTTGGCTCGTTAATGGTTCATTCAAGAACGGCGAAGGATTGTTTTACTTCCTTCTCGACCG
>NW_016209781.1:0-1939 GCF_001687245.7 Rhagoletis zephyria
AGATTAGAACTATGTATGAGATCAATGTATTAGCACACTTCTGGGTGAGTAAATAATTACAGGATCTTAGTATAATAATGGTAGCATCATCTTAGACCCCTGAGTCTATAGTATTTTTACCGAAAAAATTAAAAAAAAAAAAAATTGGCCGAACGTAGGGGTCGCTTTTTACATTTTTCGTTATTTCATCAGCGATTACTTTCGGATCTTAAAGTATGACATATCAATGTTATTTTCTTGAGGAGATATATTTTTTTTTTTATCAGAGTTCATTGACCTTAAGTACCCCGTTCTAGTACTTACCCACCAGTACTCAGTTCCTACCGTGTGTCCGTTCCATTATTTCGCTAAGAAAGAGTGAGGCAGCAGGCTGTGAAAAAACAGTTGTCAAAAAACCAGGAACACTATTACAGCCCTATTCCCACGCCAGCGGCTGACTGTTGTCTTTACAACTGCGCCTAATACTATGCCGCAAATTTATTTTAAACTCTATACTGGTGACAATTGTCATTGTTATTGTTATGACCTACTGAGTACGCGACAATGGCGAAACAATGTCTATATTGTATTTTTGGCGCATTAATTGTGACAATAGTTATACGAAGAATTTTGTCATTGTTATGGGAATAGGGCTGTTATTCACACACACGAAATAATGACAATTTTTTCTTGACCGTTTTCTTAAGATATCCGTTCATAGCTCCGTGCATTTTCTTTCCGTTTTTCAATATTTTTCTTACAGATCATCCAAGCATTCCTGCCCGATATGATAGCGCGCAACGAGGGACACATTGTCGCTTTGTCATCGTGCGCCGGTTTCTTCGGCTTGCCCAATTTGGTGCCATACTGCGGCACAAAATTTGCGGTGCGCGGTCTTATGGAAGTAAGTAGAACAGATGGGTTTTCCTTATTAAAGGATAAATTTAATAATATGTAATATAATTTGCATACTTTCAGGCGCTAAGCGAAGAACTGCGTCATAAGAACCCACAAAATAATGTAAGTAAAGCTATTTAGAAAGGGTATTCACTCTGATGCCTGATCATATAAAATGTATTGAAAATTTCTGTAGATTTGGTCTTCTGACAGGGAGAGAAGTTGATATATTTTGGAAAGAATTTTCGTCATCCCTTGTCAAATTTGGTTTAAAAACAAACCGGTTTTTGCGTTTCAAAATCTTCCCTGCACGCTCTCGTTCTCAAAACGATGTGCGTTCCAAAATTCATACATCATGTACAGTGTTGCCGCGACCAAAAAATAAAATTTACCAAAATCGTTAAAAAAAAAAATTACCAAATCTCGTTAAAATTAAGCAACTTATTTAATTAATTTGGGCTTTTCTTACCATGCTTGGTAAATTGGTTATAGAAATAAAAAATAAGCAAGTAAGTAAGTTAAGACAATCTAAGGCTCAAAAATAAGGATTTTATAGTCTAAAACGAAATTCAAAAATTTATTGAAAATTGATTCATAGCCCGAAGTGAATTTTTGAGGAAACTTAACCTTTTTGAATATAGGTATTAAGAAATTTAGCAAAACGAAGAAAAGTTTAATATTTTAACAGGCAGGAAAAAATTAATCAATTTTGCTTAAATATAAGCAAAACGGCAACGCTGATTCATGTACAGAAAGCTTAAAAAGCTTACTTATGAAGCGGTCAACTCTGAAGTAACGCTTACTTCTGGGAGCTTTTACTCACATATTTTGTACGCGTTAACCGCTATTATCTGAACCTTTAACCAAGCCGAAATTTTCCACAAATGTTTGATCCGAACCGAAATCCGAACCACTTTTTAGTATTCAGTTCGACGCATTTTTAATAGACAAATTATATATTTACATTAGGGTGGTCTAAAAATGCATGCGGAAAAAGTAAAGTCGGAAATTGTATGCTCTCACTCCAAGGATTATTCTATATCGAAAAAATATACCTATATTC
>NW_016209782.1:0-1939 GCF_001687245.7 Rhagoletis zephyria
AACTTAGACTTTCTTACTTGTTTTAATTAGAGTTGCCATCTATTTTTTTAAAAGTCATCACATCTGTACCGTTATTTCGAATTTCCAAAATGAAAAGTCAAAATAAAGAACTGGGATGTGCACAGGTTTTATTTTGTGAAGTTACAGGGAGATTTGAAATTTGATGAAATGAAAACCGACACCATGCGGGTGTCAAATTAAAGCTCTTGGCCTGTAGATGTGCAAACTGATTTAATTTTTTCGAAAAGAGTTGCCACCTGTTGAAAATCAAATTTTTCAATAATGAATGCCATCAGATCCGTACCGTTCGTTCGATTTTCAGAAGTGAGATGTCAACTTAAAGGGCTCGGGCTGTAGATTTGCAATACGAATTTATTCTATTTAAAAAGAGTTGTCACCTATTAAAAAATTAGTTATATAAAATGTTTAAAAAATGTATTAATTATTCAAAATGGGTATTGATTGAAAAGGCTTTGAAAAGCTTTGTTTTTTAACTTAACTAAAGGAGGGTTTAAAATATAAAATTCAATTTGAATTGTTGGAAATAGGTAAGAGAAATATGTACGTATCACCATATGGGTGCCAAACGAAATGGTTTTAAGAAGGTAATAGTGTAAAAATATTTTGAACAAGGTTGCCACCTGCTTGATATGTCGAATTTAGTTAACTTATACACAAATTATATGAAGCATCAAAATATATATGTCAAACGAAAGTATGTTGAGGCATATTTATTTTCAACGTTAAAACTATTTTTGAGGTAATGGAAAAAGGTTGCCACCTGTTTAGATAGTTAAATTCAAAGTATTTAATAAGTTAAATGAATTATTAAAATTTGGGTATCAATCTAAGGGCGTTTCAAAGATCTTTATATCTGAACTGTTATGGGGTTGCCACATGTTTAAAAAATTAAACTCAACTTAATTTATCACTTAATTAAAATATGTATCGCAATGTTAGGCAAAGGAGCCTTAACAAGAGTTAAACCTGAATATTTTACAAGAGGGTTGCCATCTGTTTGAAAGGTTTAATTTAATTAACTAATGCAAAATTTATGTGAGTTATATAAATACGGGAGTCAAACGAAAGAGTGTTAACAGATATTTAGTCTGACCATTTGGTTACACACATCTGGTTACACAGTTGAGTGTGAAATTTTTCAANTAACAAGAGTTTAACTTGAAAATATTTTTCAAGAGGGCTGCCATCTGTTTGAAAGGTTTAATTTAATTAACTAATGCAAAATTTATGTGAGTTATATAAATACGGGAGTCAAACGAAAGAGTGTTAACAGATATTTAGTCTGACCATTTGGTTACACACATCTGGTTACACAGTTGAGTGTGAAATTTTTCAAATTCACCGCGGAAATAGACAAAAAGTAGTATCAAAAAGTTTGATTCGACATATATAACTTTACGACAATCACATTTGGGTGTTTCCAGCGGAAGGTCCACCACGACAAAAAAATAAAAGTTTTATATCTAACGCATTTACGTGCCGATTTGTCTGCATTTTAAAATATANCACATATGGGTGTTTCCAGCGGAAGGTCCACCACGACAAAAAAATAAAAGTTTTATATCTAACGCATTTACGTGCCGATTTGTCTGCATTTTAAAATATATACTGGCTATTTAAGTAGAATCTTGTTTGCATAAAATGGTCTTCCTAGGTGGTGCCAAGGTCGAGATATTTCGAAAAACCGTATTTATGGTCCGATTTGGTTCGAATTTGGCGTATGTGGTTGAAACATAATAAATCACAGATTTCTAATAAATTGATCGTGNTCGAGATATTTCGAAAAACCGTATTTATGGTCCGATTTGGTTCGAATTTGGCGTATGTGGTTGAAACATAATAAATCACAGATTTCTAATAAATTGATCGTGAATTGGCGCTGAAGTCAAAATATTAAGTATATTCTACATAAAATACA
>NW_016209783.1:0-1938 GCF_001687245.7 Rhagoletis zephyria
AGTTGAATTAAGATGTGTTGGTATTTGAAAAAAAAAAATAAAAATTGGGGCACGAATGATTTTTTTTTGCACAGAGATAAAAAAGGGGGAAAATACCTTTCTACTGAGGTCCCATAAGCCTTAAGCAGAATAGTTTTGGCCCAGTTATTCAAGTTTTTCGTAAATNATTTGTTTAAGCTTAATCTGTTTTGTCATCTGAGGGGACTTTTTCAAAAAGTTCTTTAACAAACTATTTTTATTCATAAAAAACTCCATTTTTGGAGGTATTTTCAAATCGGTCCAACTCACGTAAATCTTAATATTTCTCCTAAATATTTTGGCGGACATCTTAAAATATAATAAATTTTGTAATCGCGGTGGAAAAGCCGCAACTTTTTTTTGTGATGGAGTCTAATGTACATATATGTATCACGTAGTTTGAATATGCATACATACATATGTACTTAGATATCGATATTTTGTAAATATAAAATGTTTACTAATATAAATTTCGAAAGATGGTGCCTTTGGAGTAAACATACATAAATGCACGCTATCAAAATTATATAAAGTATATATTCTTACCCTCGCCGAAGAAGTGGACGCATTTTAATGAGTCCGAAAGAACAACCGGTACGATAGAGAGTGTCAAGAAGCTGCAGATAAAACAGATACCGCCCACAGGGCCACGCTGCGGTCGAGCAAAACGCGAGCTACATACATATGTAGGACCGCTATAGGGAACTGAAGAGGGAAACTAGACGTATTTGCCGCAGTAAGAAGAGAGAGGCCGCAATACGAGAGTGCGAAGAGCTTGAAATACTGGCCTAGGTGTCCTTCGGGAGTTTTAAAGACAATGGCGACACTGGTGACACTGGTGACACTGGCTACAGTGGTGACACTGGTGACACTGGTGACACTGGCGACACTGGTGACACTGGTACACTGGTGAAACTGGTGACACTGGCGACACTGGTACACTGGTGACACTGGTAACACTGGTGACACTAGCGACACTGGTGTTACTGGTGACACTGGTACACTGGTGAAACTGGTGACACTGACGACACTGGCGACACTGGTGACACTGGTACACTGGAGAAACCGGTGACACTGGCTACACTGGTGACACTGGTGACACTGGCGACACTTGCACACTGCTGAAACTGGCAACACTGGTGACACTGGCTACACTGGCGACACTGGCGACACTGGCGACACTGGTGATACTGGTACGCTGGTGAAACTGGTGACACTGGCTACACTGGTGACACTGGCGGCACTGGTGAAACTGGTGACACTGGCGAGACTGGTGACACTGGTGACACTGGCGAGACTGGTGACACTGGCGAGACTGGTGACACTGGTGGCACTGGTGACACTGGCAACTCTGGCGAAACCGGTGACACTGGCGACACTGGTACACTGGTGTTACTGGCGATACTGGTACACTGGTGACACTGGCGACACTCTTGACACTTGCGACACTGGTACACTGGTGACACTGGTTACACTGGCGGCACTGTCGACACTGGTGAAACTGGTGACACTGGCGACACTGGTGAAACTGGCGATACTGGTGACACTGTTACACTGGTGGTACTGACGACTATGGTGAATCTGTTGACACTGGTACACTGGTGACACTGGCGGAGCCGAAGACTCCCGACACTGGTGACACTGGTAAAGTGCGAAAAGGCACCCCCATTGAGAAAAGCTTGCCCGTTGTGTTCTCGTTCTCTGCCAATGCCTGCACATTAGACTGCAATTGCATGGAGAAAAATTTTTCTTAAGCTACAAAGTAAGACTCTCCCTAAAAATGTCCCTTTGTTCATAAAACGTGCCCTGCGAAAAATTAAAAAAATCGGACAATGGAAAGACGTTCCTCGAAAGGCCCTAAAGCTCAGCTATTTCATGCAATTTTTTGCAAAGTGTTCAAAATTGCCTGTAAGTCATTGG
>NW_016209784.1:0-1938 GCF_001687245.7 Rhagoletis zephyria
ACTAATTTGTGATTTTAGAAACCATCTGGGACTTATTACCTGTCGTTATTTAAGGTACCATTAATATCACTGATGGCAGTTAAAGCTTAGGTGGATGTCTATATCAGAATCTCATCTTTGTGAAAAGTGTGCAGATAGAGGATATTATTGAATATAAGCCCTTGATGTTTAAAATATATAAAAAATTTATTTCAACGTATACAAAAAATAAATCTACCTGCGTTACAATACGACGGGATACGGGGAAGGGGGGCCGCGGCGTAGCGTGATGTGGTGTGCGCGCCGGTCGCGCGGTGTGGCGCGCTAACGCGGATCGCCGCGAAGCTAAGCNTCTATTTCCGTTGATCTTATTACCTGTAACCTGATTTTCTTTATGCGCCTAATTAACGGTCAATAATAAATAACACAAATCACTTATATAATAGTGATGTACAAACAATATTTGTTTCAACACATTTTGCGATAGGACTGCGCAATTATTAAATTTACTATAACTTATATTAATTGATTGATCGCACAATCCGCTTTTAAGAGCTCGGCGCAAAAATTAAATAACAACCTATAATAAGACGATTTCTTTAAAATCACCTATAGTGTCTGAATGATTTACATCTCTGTTGTTGTCATATATTGAGCTATTCAACCTTGATAACATACTGTTTGATATTGGAAACGTTTTGCAGCAGAAACTATTATCCTTCATATGACATTTTACTCGAACTATTGAATTAAGGCTTTCCAACATCATCCTATTTCGAATCTTAGTTTTTGTTGAATTCATTACGGAAAAAACGCGCTCAACAAAGCGTGTGTGTGCGGCAAGGATAATAAAATGAATCCTTACTAATATTATAAATCCGAAAGTGAGTTTGTTTGTTTGCTACGCTTTCACGCTTTAACTACTCAACTGATCATCATGAATTTTTGTACACTCCTGTCATTTAGTCCAACTTAAAATATAGGATAAATTTAATCTCGATTAGACAAGGGGGCGTGGCACCTTCCATACAAACGGAATATTTCATACAGCATTTCTCAGGAAATATTTTTGATATATATATATGCAATCATTATCTACTCATGGACGAGAGCTGCCACCTTTTAAAAAAATCAAATTTAACTGTAATTTAGGGAGTTATTTATTTGAAAATTATATTAAAAAATTGATGTCAAGAGGCTTAAAAAATCTGTAGTTCGAATATATTTTGAAAAGGGTTGCCACCTGTTTGAAAAGTAACATTTAAATTAATTATACGCAAGCTATCTCAAGAATTAAAATATGGTTGTCTAACGAAATATTGTTAAGAAACCTTTAGTTTAAAAGTTTTTACAAATTAAATTCAAAAACTAAATTTGACAGTAAAAGGCGCGCAATGGTTCTGGCGGTTGATTTATCGGTGGTGATTTGAGATTTACCCCTGCACAACTCAGCCCTGGTGTCTCAGAATGAAGCTTTAACGCATAATAATACTGGATAATCACATCCATTGGGCCAATTGTAACACATAAGCGTTCGATATACTCATTGGTGCAACAGGTCGATTTAATCTGACATCCACGGCACCTTTTCTAACTTGGCGATTATTCGTAATGACTCCAGCGCCACTTGACAGCCTTTTGTGGCAATAGTATTGCCAATACATATTTTGAATATTAGCCAAAGTGGACCATAAATAAGATTTTTAGTAATAACTTAGCTCCAGCGCCAACTTGCGGGTGAAATTCGTAAAAATCGGTTTCTCTCACCATTTTTCTCCATGACTATAAGATTGATTTGATATATTGCCGTACCAAGTTCCGGTATTCTACCATGAACACTTCCAGAGATATACAGTAAGAAAAAANTAGAAAAAATCAGTTTGTATAGGAGGTGCCACGCCCCCTTTATATATCGAAATTCTTTCAGCCTATAACCATCCTTGGGACGTCTGAAGCAGG
>NW_016209785.1:0-1938 GCF_001687245.7 Rhagoletis zephyria
TGATGCGCTTTACAAACATATACATACATATATGTATTCTCGAAAATATTATGTATATTTATGTATATGTACCTATGCATGTATGTAGATACGAGTATATTACTGATGTTAAGTGCTCTGCATGTTGCGGGGTTCTACGCAGAACTCTAGCGGAGGTAATGCGCATCTTACTCAATATTCTGCCAATCGAATTTGTTGGAAAATAATCAGCGAGGCGCGCCGCCTAGAGGCTAAGGGAACTACCAGGCTGGAGAGACACACAGGATGGCCACACCGCAATCTTAAAGAAAGGAAATATGCCGCACGCGGATTAGCGTTCACCAAGTCTGAACTTTACAAAGAGGTATAGGATTTCCAGTCCAGAGAGAACAATCTGGTCAGGAGGGGCTCCTGATGAAAAGGGATGACTGCACCTCTACACCGATGGCTCAAGCTAGACGGTAAGGTAGGATTGAGCTCTTCTCTGCCCGGCCGGGGCTGGAAATATTCTTTCGCTTACCCAACCACTGCAGTGTCTTTCAAACTAAAACATAACCTAGGCGATTGAACACTTACGAACAGGAGAAGTCATACTTATGTAAGAATATCTTTATCTACTCGAACAGTCAGGCGGCACTTAAAGCGCTTGACTCGGTCACATGTAGTTCAAGAACCGTAGCGTGCTGCCGTAGATCTCTGAACGAGATGGCTGAGCAGTACGATTTTCATATCAGGCAATGAAAGTCCCACAAGGGTTAAAGCATGCCGCTCGCTACCTGCAAGCTCATTCTACCTCTTAAAAAAGCAAGGGGCTGGTGAGATAGTCTCACAACTTGCATCAATACAAAACTTATGTGGCCAAAATGAAACGAGAAGCGGTCGAAAGGTCTCCTCATGCTGAACAGGGGGGACTTAGCCACAGTCATGGACTCCACTAACGTTTGCTNAGCTTAAGGACTAGGCTTTGGAGCTGTTGTAGGCGTAATTTTAATTCCTGATGGACCATCCGCGTCAATATAGTCCCCACCACTGGACAGTACAGTGAGCAGTGCATTTGAAGAATTACCAATGCCTGTCGACGGGCGTCAGATATTTGAGTTCTGCATTGGCTTCATACATTTGGGGTGACAAAAAAGACCAAAAGTGCAACCGTAAGCCAGAAGAAAGCTGCGTATATATAAATTATCTTCAAATCGAAGGTTGTACGTCGAGTAGAGTGATGCATCTTGGTTTGTACCCAAACGACGCGTGGTTTAACATACACAGCCTAAAACCATGGGCGTCCAATTACTTGCGTGGTCGACATTCATAATTAATTTTTCGAGATCAAACCTTGAAGCTTGGAAGAATTGAATGGGGTGGTTGTTTAGTTATTGCAATAGCATACAAATGCCCTAAATAGCTTATGTGGAATGATGCTGGTTTCTCTGATCAACTACGCTGCCAATTGTTCGATTTAGGCGCTAGCAATGAAATTGATGACCTGTATTCCAAGGCAAATAGCTATCTCGCCAATTTTTCTCGCTTTTTCACTTCACGGAATCCTACTTGCTACTCAATGAAATCGATGAACGATGAGGCCATGCTGCAATTCGGCATCTACTTTGATGACACTCCAATTACGATGGCACCAAACCACAATTTTCAATAAAGACAAAATAACGTCGTTGGCGTCTGTTTGGTCACCAAGGACTAGTAGGATGCAGTGGCGTGAAGCTACAGGCTTGCTAAAATACTGCATAGTAACGGAATGCCTTCTTATGTCGCTTGAGAAGCAGTAAGATTTAAGGCTTACCAAGCAACTCCCGATCGGCTAACACGTCAGAAGGCATCTATATGAACTCACGTCTCACATACAGATAATGCCTTTGATGGGCTTTCATAAGGATCCTATTTCCAACTTCCAGACATTTCTCCTGTGATTGTTGTAATAGGAGCTCAACCACCACCCATCGAAGA
>NW_016209786.1:0-1938 GCF_001687245.7 Rhagoletis zephyria
ATATATATATATATATAAGAAGCACATGCCCAATAGGGTGTTACAAAAATGCACGTGAAATGTACAGTCGTTACATTAATTCACAAAGGCTCTAACCAACAAATTTTTTTATTTCACAGGAGAAGCAAAAAACATTTAATATAAAAAGAGTATCAAAAAAGGGTGGGGCTTTTTAAAAACTGGTATGCAACTCCGTTCTTTTTAGTACTTATACTCAAAAGTCTGTGACAAACTCAGTGTTGGTTAGGGCCCCTGTGAATTAAGGTAACGAAATATACCCCTGGTTTTTTATTTGGAAATCAAAAAATATTTAGAGGTCGCTCAAAGGGCTCAAGGTTGTTCACATATTTTTTATGGAGAAAAACAATTTTTTGTGGAAATGGTATAGAACTCTTGAAAGTCAATATTTTTCGATCGGAAAACGTTTCTTCTTTTCAAAAGACTTCAGGGAATAGTATCCAATTTTTTATTTTATAATTTTTAATGGGCGCATCCATTGCATTTTTTGGGCGACCTATAAAAAAAGATAATGTTAAAAATTGGTCAAATGAAAAATTGGGTATTAATATTGGAAGTGTCCTGAAAAGACCCAAAATTTTCCGATAAAAAAAATGGGTTTTCCCCATATAAAATACATAGAAAACTTTGAGCTTGTTGAGCGACGTCTAAATATTTTTTGATTTCGAAATAAAAAAAAGTGTATAATTCCTTTCGGTATGGAACAATCCTAGGGGTGAGAGCATTCAGAGCATTCAAATTCTGCCTTTACTTTTTTTGGACCCTAATGCCCAACCATCTACATATATACATACATATACATACATATCTTACATACATATAGTGAGTTACATAATAATAAGCTCACCATATACTGGCTATTTATGTTTTTAAAATAATATTTTCGAATTTCAAACTTTACACAATATTTTATAAAATTTCCATAAAATTCCGTAAAAGTTGTAGGATTGGTGATTATATAAAAATATTTTACATGCAAAAGTATCAGCCCATTCAATTCTGGTATAATAAGGTGCAAGTATGTGGTAGCAGCAAAACTTACCGTTAATTTTTGGCATATAACAAATACCAAAATCTTTCTGAAAATCGACATACATATATGACAAACTTTGAATAAAATTTTGGATTTTTATATTTTTAAGAGAATAATGATTAAAATTATTAAAAATTCAAAGTTATAAGTATGTTGTGACCTTAAAATTATGTCTCTCACTATATATGCATATATACTTATGTATGTATGCATGTATGCATGTATGTACATTAGGGTGGTCCAAAAATGCATGTTAAAAAGTAAAGTCAAAATTTGTATGCTCTCACCCCTAGGATTGTTCTATACCGAAAAAAATATATCCCTATTTTTTATTTTGAAATCAAAAAATATTTAGAAGTCGCTCAAAGCACCTAAATTTTTCCATGTATTTTATATGGGGTAAAACCACTTTTCGTAGAAAACGTATAGAATTGTTAAGAATCAATATTTTTCTATCGGAATGCTCTTTTTATCTGCAGGAGATTCTCAAAAAAAACTCCCAATTATTTATTTAATAATTTTCTCATCGCAACTATAATTTATAGGTCCGCCAAGAACCCACAAAAATCCCGAAAAATGCAATGGGCGGACCAATAAAATAAAAAATGGTTAGTATTAAAAAATGGTTAAATAAACAACTGGGTATTATTATTGAAAGTATCCCGTAGAGAACCAGAGTTTTTCGATCGAAAAATTTTGATTTTCAAGAATTCTATACCATTTCCAACAAAAGTTTTTTTTTCCCATACAAAAATACATAATATTTGAGCGACCTCTAAAAATTTCTTTGAATTTTTGATTTAAAATAAAAAAATAGGGATATACTTTTTTTCGATATAAAACAAATCCTTGGGGGCGAGAGCATTACAATTCCGACTCTACTTTTT
>NW_016209787.1:0-1938 GCF_001687245.7 Rhagoletis zephyria
AAATTAAAAAAAGTGCGTCAAAACTTCCAAATTTTAATCTGATTTTTTTAACTTTGGGTATTTAGTACAATAAAGAGCAAGTTTCAAACGGCTAAAGATTCGCGTTGATTTTTCAAATTTTTTGTGAATATTTGTTGAATTTTTCTGCTTACAAAGTTTGAAACTGTATATTTAGCGCGAAAAACATTTTTATAAAAAAATTGCGAAAAAATGTCTGAAATGTTGAAAAAGTCTGTGCATATTAAACAAAAAAATCTACACGCGAACGCTTGATTGAGTCACTGTATGTGTATAAATATTTGCAGTTCCATGATGTGGAAGTTCTTTCATTGTTTTCTTTTTCAATCGTTCTCCCTTGGTAGGCATTTAATTACGCGTAAGATTCGCAGATATCCTTTATTTGGACGATTCATTGGCATTTCATGAGTTGTGAAAATATTTTGACATTTTGAACTTCATCAATACTCGTACGTATTTGCTGAAAGCGGATCAGCGCCAGTGTGCGCTAATAAGTGATGGTATGGCAGGCTTTGACATAAGCGGTGTTGCCAGCTTTTATCGTCAAAACGCTGTAAATTCCCAAGAAAAAACTGTATTTTCAAAAAACAAACAGCCTTCAAAAAAAATTAATCTTGTCGAAAAAAACTGTGAGTAACGGTTAAAACTGTCAATATGGTAACACTGAACATACGGTAAATACATTATTTTCTTGCTAGAACATCATACAAGCCTTAAAAAAAATTAATCTTGTCGAAAAAACTGTGAGTAACGGTTAAAACTGTCAATATGGTAACACTGAACATACGGTAAATACATTATTTTCTTGCTAGAATATCATACACTTGGAGAAAATGTATATAAATATCGCCCATTTACTTCAATAGTGTCATAATCCAAAAAATATAAATTTACTTTGAGTTGAATACGCATAAATCACCGCTACCGTTTCCTCTATGTTGTGTAAAAATTGCATAGCTATATCGATTACCAGTACCTCACTAGAATAGAATATGTATTAATTTTTACTATGGGAGTGCATATATGTAAATTCAATATTTCAAACCAATTTTTCTCGGTTTGGTTTTTTTGGCTTATAACACTATTGCAGTAAATGAGCAAATAAACATGGCCCTTAAATCGACGAAAGCAAAAAAAAAAAACTATAATTTTTTTGCAACACTTTATCCGAATTTTTAGAACTTGGGTACTTGGAACTTCAATACATTTTCTGGACACACTCTGCAACACCTTTTCTACGACTTTTCTACGATAATAAGTAATTCGAATAAAATTTTTTGACTGGTGGCAACTCTTTTCAAAGAAATAAACCTTATATTTTAAAGAGAACCTCATAATTTTAAAATGAAATGTATAGAATCCTTTGACTATTTAAACACTGAATAAATATAAAATAATCTATTGGCTTCTGTGTACACTTATGTTAAAATGAATAATACATTTATTTTTTGTGAACAATATTTTATTTATATAGAAAAATATTGTTAAAAAAAAACAACTACTCAGGCGTTTTAAAGTATTATCTGACACATACATAGATAATTTTGCTTTGAATAAAAATGTACTGAAAAGTACTGAATTTTTTTAGCATGAAAAAGTCTAACGTACTGATTTCGCGCATAAAAAAATCTGGCAACCCTATATAAGAAGCTCTTTTTCATGAGAGTATACACTCGAAGTTTTGCCATTGTCTGCCGAGGGGCGACCGCTATTGAAAAAAAAGTGTAGTTTAGTAGTGCCAAGGCGCCAAGTGCCTTTCCTACTGGCAAGAGGAGATTTATCGGGCGATAAGACTTCCACTGTTGTCGGATTTCCTCGGCGTAAGAAGCGGGACTACCCTGCCGATCTACAGAAATCAGGAACTAGGAGACTGGTCATTGACAGGTTGATGAACTTATTGATATATTTTACTTCTACCGA
>NW_016209788.1:0-1938 GCF_001687245.7 Rhagoletis zephyria
ATGAAGATGAAGATGAAGATGAAGATGAAGATGAAGATGAAGATGAGGCAAAGCCGTGTTTGTGGAAGGTTAAGTTCACGATATTGCAGGCGTGAATAAAAAAGTTTAACAAAATGGTAGAAAATTTNAGATGAAGATGAAGATGAAGATGAAGATGAAGATGAAGATGAAGATGAAGATGAGGCAAAGCCGTGTTTGTGGAAGGTTAAGTTCACGATATTGCAGGCGTGAATAAAAAAGTTTAACAAAATGGTAGAAAATTTATGAAATTTCGGCTCTAATTATTTCGATCTTTCCTCGACCTCATTTGTAAAGAAAGAAATATTTCACCAACATGTTGGGAAGTTTTATGCTTCGAGCCTGATGGAACAATCACTTGATGGAGCAGCAAGCTGTTGTCGTATATTTCCGTTTTTATACAAAAAGGTTTTTGGTTGGATAAAATATTTGCTTTTTTTCCAGAGTTCATCGTTTTTCTATACCATTACTTATTGAAAATGTTTGCGTGTATACTTATACATATATGTATATGTAAGTAAAAAAATTTTAGCTACCATTTTTTGCCACAAAGACTTTTTTTCTCTTTTTTAGCCCTTTTTTAAAGAAATTTGGCTACCACTAAAATGGATTCGCGGCAACACTGGCTGGTATACAAGTAAGCAGCACCCAGTAAGATTTTAAGCATACGACATCGCTGTTGGCGGCATGAGCTAGCTGCTGTGTATACATGCCAGTATAAATGAACCTTCATTTACATTTAACACGCGTGGTTTCTCAGAGCGTATGCGTACCTTAATCATGCACTTGTACTACTGCTGTATGCATATGGCTGTATTAATGTTTCAAACATACAAAAATACACGAATAGAACAGTGTTAAAGCATTCTTACAAGATATGTATCCCCATATGTAAATGCTACTTTTCTGATACGTTTTAATATACGGGGACATACAAACAAGTAGCATTTACATACGCTTGCAGTTCGCTAAAATTTGAATTTATTCGCGGGAATTCATGACTACGCATGAATTGTTCACACTAAGGGCGGTATTGTCACTTGCGAAGCGAATGAATTTGGCGAAGCGAACGGTTTGGCGAAGCGAATGGATTGGCGGACGCAACTTAAATATGCATTAAGAGTGTTCGCTTTTACCAGCTTGTGCAAGTTCTTCGCATCGCGCACACTTTTAATACCTTCTCTGCCTTTTAATTCGCTTCGCCAAACCGTTCGCTTCGCCAAATTCATTCGCTTCGCAAGTGACAATACCGCCTTAATTCTCTCATATAGCAAGCATTCTTCACGAATGCATACAACCGATTTCTACTGGGCAGATACACAAAATTGTGGTATGTGTATATTAGGGATGTTAATTTTTCGGCTTTTTCCGATTCCGGGATTTTCGGGATGGCGTTGTCACAATCCCGGGATCCCGGGATTTAGATATTCATTACTTTTCAACAACTTGAATCGAATTGCTTCTACATTGTTTGAAATGCTCCCCTATCATGAAATAAATAATAATAAATGGGTTTGAATCCTACAAGTGGCGTTTTTATTTTTTCCCTCTGACCGCAGGATTTATTTTGAAGGGCTTTGTAATTTCAAAGATATGATTAATTCCAAAAATTGTTAAAAAAAATAATGCAATGTAGAATAAAAATATAGGTAACAAATGCAGAAGTTTCTTTAGAATTTAAAAAATTTAAATTTTTTGGATTCACAAGGACGAATAGGTAATTTTTAAGCTGACAAAGTTAGAAGAACGAAACTCGAGAATGTTATCGAGTTAATATAAGCCCTTAACATATAATTTTTTCGGAATCGGTTTAAATTCTACAGGATTTCCTCATTATACACATTATACATTATACATATATGTACTTCCTTTCTAAGCACATTTCTCTGAATTTTTTAAATCATTTTTAAATTACTGACG
>NW_016209789.1:0-1938 GCF_001687245.7 Rhagoletis zephyria
AAATATTAAAAAAGGCCATGGGTACCAGGTATTCATGAAATTTGATGTGTAAACAACTGTGTCCGGCTTGGCAGCACATTAGGCGATTCAGTTATTGTCGGAATCAGTAAACGACATTTTCTTAACCACTTCAGGAACAGATCGGGACAATTTCAGGATCATTTCGTTACGAGTTTTGAACTACCCCGAAATGATCCCGAATAAGACCCAAAACTTTCCGGAAGTGGTGCTGAAAAAATTCGTGAACTTCTCCTGAAATGATCCCGAACAAGCTTTGAAACGATCCCAAATTGACCCCGAACCATTCTCGGAATGTTCGTGAAATAGTCGTGACCTAGTCCCGAGAAGGTTGTAAAATAGTACTGAACCGGTTCCGAAACGGTCACAAAATGATGCCGCACTGGTCTCAAAATGGTCTTCAAATAGTCAAATAGTGAACAGGTCCCGGAACGGTCCAGCAATGTTCCCGAAACGGTCCTGAAAAAGTCGTGAACAGGCCCCGTACTAGCCCAGAAATGGTCTTTAAATAGTCGAGAACTAGGCCTGAAATGGGCCAGAACAGGTCCATCAATGATTCCGAGCTAGGCCCGAATTGGTCCTGAATAGGTCCCAAAATTAGCCAGAATTAGTCCCGAAATGGCCCTGAAATAGTCCTGAACAGAGCTGGTCCCAAAATGGTCCTGACATATGATTTTCTACTGGGTTAGCCAAGTTGCAGTTACTAATTTTATGCTGGGTTAACGGAAATTAAACTAACGAGAGCTATNAAATTTATTTTCAAGAATGTATTACTTGAAATTGAAAACTCAGAAACCTCGAAAGTTTGTGTCTACCAAAGAAGCTTTCCTATCCCGAAAAAACGTTTTTATCAATCAATAAGTCGTCCTAAATCCAAATAAAGCTGGCATGTCTTTGGGACCGCTTTTATGTACCACACGTACTCAGATAATCTTAGATAAAGTAATGGCAGGACAAACAATTTGACAAAGCTTTTATTCACATCTGTGAGATCTCTGCAAGGCCCCTGGTTTGTGCATAATCAAGAGCACCGATGCGCGATTTTAGTTGAAGGAAAGCCAGGTAATACTGGAGGTTTCACAGGAGGAAACATTTTTCCAGGGTTCATAGGCTACTAGAATGGTTGAATCCCTGAAAAAGGTGTCCAAGAGGTACCAATGTATGCTTACCGATCACTTTTCCGGAAGAATATGGGTGGTCTTAACTTGCTTGTCAATTCCCTAGCTCCATGTGTTCAGGCACCCAAATGAACTGCATTCTTTTAACCTAGACCATCCCGTTCAGAGATCTACGGCATTTAATAAGAGACTTTACATTGCATATGTATTTGTGAACACAAAGTTTTCTGGGTTGGTTGGAAGTGTAAGACTTTTACCTAGTCTTCGTGCTGCCACTAACACTTTCGTCTAATATACAGTGCAGTCATCGGGGTGTTGAGAAGATGTCACTGGCCTCAGTTCAGATCATACAACATACCCATCGACTTTTCCTTTAATTTGGGTGTCATCAGTGTAAGAGGTCATTCATGAGATATGCTATACCCAACCTATTTTTTTGTACCACAACTTTGTGTTATCAAAAAGGTATTCAATACTCGGTACTGATTGGTAACAAGACTGTCACTGACGAGTATAGGATGGCTGATTGCCTCGACATTTGAGCCAGCTTTAGGAAATCAAGAAGTTCCATTTTATTTTGGAGCGATTGGTAGAATATCTGTAAGGCTAACGAATACCTATGCATTTTTTTCTGCGCCGGCTTAGACCGTACGTACGTATAGATTATGACTAACCGGTGAAAATATTCTTTGACTCGGCACCAATGGGTGGACACCGAAAGCAAGACCACGAACACAATGGAAGCACCTAGTGCAGAAGGGCCTGTCTATACTCGGGATGAACAACCGACAAACGGTTGTAG
>NW_016209790.1:0-1938 GCF_001687245.7 Rhagoletis zephyria
CGCTTATAGGACTGCTTTCACTGTATATTAATTGTGTAATTAAAAAATGCCCAAAATAATTGAAAATTATCAAAAATAAAATGATGTAATTAAAATTAACGAGTTTTGTTTAAGTAACTAATTATTAATCGTTAAAAAGGTACTAATATCGGTATTTAATCATTAAACGGTTATTCAAAAAAACATGATTTAATTAATAATCATTATGAATATTAATCATTATTTAACAGGTATGGTATAATTGCGAGTACGTACTTGCTTTAACGTTTACAAAATACCCAAATGAAAGTTATAATATTTTGTGTGCTCTATTGTATTAAACTGCCGAAGTCAAATAGAACAGGGCATGAATAAATCGTTTTGTACTTGGTTAAAATCTGGTCATTTTCGAACTAGTTCGGTTTTAGTCAGCAAATTCTAGTTGGTGACTAGTATTTTTCCTGACTAGTTTGGGGTTTCACTGCAGGGTATGTACATAGGTCAGTAGTCATACAAACATAAACATTTTTAGTCTTCGTCTTAATATTAGCCTACGCATCCAACCTTATCTTCGTACTCGCTTTCGTTCTTGTCTTCGAATTAGTATTCGTCTTCGTAATGATTTTTAAATTAGTTTACGTAAAGTGGAAAACTACGTTCCACTACTTGATCAAGACGAGGTGAGAACAGTTATAATGCGATTTAATTAGCCTCTGATTGATGGCCAGTGTATTGAGCTCAATCCTCAAGATGGGAGATTCTATTGTTTTTGCCAATTATTCCAGAATAAGCCGTGCCAGCATTGCATATATGGTCATATCGACGACACTGTATTAACCCTTTACCGCATACGAAACCAAATATGGTGTCACTAATTTGGCAAATTTTTTTTCCACCTAACGAGTATTTTAAAAATGTATCACACTAATCAAATACATTGAGAAGTTACCTACGAATAACGGAACTTAATTGTTTTGCCTATGCTAAGATGAAATTTGAATATAACCTCACTTTTGTTTACGTGGTAGAAAAAGGTTCATTCGTTTGCGCGAAACTGAACTGCAAAAAAGAAAAACTAATGAAAAACGAAAGTTGTTCTCGTAAAATAAAACTTTTTTTATTAGCTCACAGCTCCTCTTCTGTGTCAATCAATGATTAAGTTTACCGCTACCCAGCTGTTTTCTATTGTTTTCATACAATATTCCATATATTACTTTACGAAATAAAATTTCAACCTAACTTCACACTTTTTACAGACAATTTCACGAAAGCAATTTTAGTGAAAAAATTAATTTCATTTTCTGAATTTTATATGGAAATTGACAGAAAATAAAAAATCTTTTTCCATTTAAATTGCTGGTGAAACCGGCTGTTACTTTACGAAACTTTTTTTTTTGTTTTTCAAAATTAATTTTTTCATTGGCTGAATTTCTTTATTCATTCTGAACGTTTGGAATAAACTTTTTTGTTTACTTATTCTTTAGAACGTTCCTGATGATATGTTAACGTATATTTCAAAAGCATTCTGTTTATTCCGGCTGTGAAATGGGATTATCCGGAATGTATAAAGAAACGCATTCATTAGCCGAAGCAAAAATATGTACGGGTGTCGCAAAAATCTATTAGGGTACAGAAAGTTTAGATACCAGAAATTGCATTGTTGAGAACTTGAGCAACAACAAAACAGCTTTGCAAAAGTAACCGTCAAATATGTACATATATATTTGCCATTTAATAGTTGTCAAGGGAGATAAGTATGTTTAATGAGGCCAAATACACCAACCTACTAAATCGAGGCAAACACACTTTCCTACAAGTATACATACACACATACATACATATGTAGGTAAAAGTGTATTTAGTTAGAAGCTGCTCCCTCGACACTTCTGCTCCCATTTCAGCCCCAAACGCATTCACTTAAAATAATTGGAGAGAATTGCTGCTGATACAATCAACTAA
>NW_016209791.1:0-1938 GCF_001687245.7 Rhagoletis zephyria
TGGCTTTTTCGCTTTTTTCTGGGTTATTTTTCTTTTAGTTAATTTTCATCATTTTTCAATTCAAATACAGTTTTCGTAAAAATTTCAAAATTCATTCTCAAAATTTCTATAATTATCGGAATATGCTTTTTTAGCTCATTTAACTTTAGTACAATAAGGTGCAGGTTTGAAGTAGCTACAAATTTCTGTTGATTTTTGAAAAATTTTTTACAAACGATCTTCCGCAATTTTTTCCAAGCATGCTGTGGATTTTTTATATCGAAAAAGTTGGGGTGAAGCCTCAGTAATAAGATTTCAAAAATCAAAGGTAATTTACAGCTACATACTTCAAATCTGCAATACAAGTTTAAAATTTTGTTGAAAATTTTATGCGTTTTTGTTAAATTTACTACAAAGCTTGTAACTTGCTTTTTTAAATAGTTTGTTAGAGAAATTTGNTTTTTTTATATCGAAAAAGTTGGGGTGAAGCCTCAGTAATAAGATTTCATAAATCAAATGTAATTTGCAGCTACATACTTCAAATCTGCAATACAAGTTTAAAATTTTGTTGAAAATTTTATGCGTTTTTGTTAAATTTACTACAAAGCTTGTAACTTGCTTTTTTACATAGTTTGTTAGAGAAATTTGAAATTTTGATGAAATTTACTTTATTTTTCTTTTGAATGCAAATCAAATGAAATCAATGAAGTGTACTTTAATCGAAAAAAATTGGAATAAATTAAAGAAAAATAACCAAGAAAAAAACGAAAAAGCATTGTCCCTATTCATGTGCATGTGAGTGTAAGTATATCGAAAGTTTCTTCCGTGCATTAATTTTCTTAAGAGCAAGAGTTTTTCCAAGCCGAACTTGCGGTCATACAGGAGACTGCCGAATGTTTGAGAACAGGATCAATCGGATGCAAAAAAATATATATATATATACACGTATGGAAGTTTCTACAAGTCGTTTTCCCTAAGGTGTGCCCCAGCTGTAGCCCTTGAATTGCGAAACATAAAGTTTTGAAAATATTCAGCCCTTTTTTTATTTTTTATTCTTAATCTTAAACAGTTCACTTCAAGATCTTAGTAAAACTCGAACCGAGGGACAACAAAAACGGTTTATATGAAAAGCGCTTATCTCAGTACATAGAAGAGGAAGCAAAAAATATGATGCACATTAACTAAAAAAAATTATATTATTTGTTGTTTGCTACCTCGTTACTCAAAAACTTTGTAACTGCTGAGTATTAAATATAAACTTTTTTGCCCGCATCCTCTCAAAGCATTTCCCACAGAGAGAACATTTACGAAAAGAGGAGAAGTTATATAACTTGGTTACTAGCTTTATGGAATTAGGAAAATCCGCGCGCACAAATACGCATACATACCTATGTATGTATGTATATGGGTACGTATTTATGCAAGTACTCGGACTGGTTTACATATTTTTGTGCAGCTCCGTTTTATGACAACTAAAATCAAGGGACTATAACTAATAAATACATACACACATACACATGTAAGTCACACATCCTGCAGCAAATTGTTGCCCACGTGTCCTATTATAATTTTTCTTTAGTTTTAGCATAAATCCAAGTGGCATAAGAATATATGCAAGCAGCGGATATAAGGGAGTATCCCCGGCAACTGAATTTTTTCAATGCGCAACGCTCCCTCCCGCAAATGCTAATACCATAAGCGTGGCGGACAAAATTTTCACAAGCTACATACATATGTATTAGGTATGTTAATCCCGGGATCACGGCCCCTTTTAGGTCCCGAAAATCTCGGGATTCTTGGCAAATAATCCCGGGATTTGTAATTTGCACTGATGGCAATAAAAGAAACTCCCTTTCTTGATCAGTATTAGCTATATTTATTATTATTTTTTAATAATGAGTATTTTTTCATAAATCGTCGCCTCAGAAAACGGATGACGAATGTGCAAAATCACGATTT
>NW_016209792.1:0-748 GCF_001687245.7 Rhagoletis zephyria
AACCCTAGCTGGCCTTCTGGCATTTTGATGCCATTTATTACGTTTGGCCATAACTTCTCCCTGAGTACCCTAATGAGTTCTTCCTCGCTAACTCCTTCCAACCTCAGGTAATGTCGCGAATAACCCGGATGAGGTTCCTCGAAAATTTCTAGTCTACCCCCAAACACGAGTTGATTTTTAAATACATTTAGAGGCACTTCCACGAAAGGTATTAGATCCGAGTTATCCTGCTCTGCGCTATGGACGGTGTCGCTGGTTGAACCTTCTTCGCTTTGGGAGTCCGCTGTTGATCCCGTTGTTGCGTTTTGGCTTGCGTCTTCGGGTGTGGACGTGGTAAGGGGATTTGCCTGAGTTTTAAGTCGAGACAGGGCGTCAGCCACGATGTTGGATTTACCTGGTTTGTAGATTATCTCGTAGTTATACTCTTCAATCCTGGATTTCCAACGTTTTAGCTTGGCGTTATAGTTACGGTTGCTAAGAGAGAATGTTAGCGGTTGGTGGTCTGTAAATATCCGTATCTTCTTAGCACCATATAGGTAGTTCCGCAGGTTATCCAACGCCCATACGATGGCGGGCATTTCCTTTTCATTTGTCGCATATGCTTCCTCTGGGGTGGACAAACTTCGCGATATAAATGCTATCGGTTTGTCCTTGCCATCGTAATCCTGTGATAGCACCGCTCCGATAGCGAAATCGGAGGCATCCGTCGTTAGATTGAAGGGCTTATCAAAGTTGGGGAAGGTCAAGA
>NW_016209792.1:1062-1938 GCF_001687245.7 Rhagoletis zephyria
TTGCAAACTTGCGCCTAATCCGCAAGAAAAAAGAGAAAAATAGTTTTGCGCCTAATCCGCATAACACATATCGATACTTAATTCTTGCACCTAATCCGCAAGAGAATATATGAAGAAAAAGAGAAACAAAATACAAAAAAAAAAAAAAAAAAAAAAAAAAAANTATTGATACTTAATCCTTGCGCCTAATCCGCAAGAGAATATATGAAGAAAAAGAGAAACAAAATACAAAAAAATATGAATCATTTTTATTGCAAACTTGCGCCTAATCCGCAAGAAAAAAGAGAAAAATAGTTTTGCGCCAAATCCGCATAACACATACCGATATTTAATCCTTGCGCCTAATCCGCAAGAGAGTATAAAAAAAAAGAAGAGAAAAGAATACAAAATATGAATAAACTTTATTGCAACCTTGCGCCTAATCCGCTTGGGAAAATACGAAAAGAATGAATAGTATTATCAGGGGCTACGTTTCATCATGTGAAACGTGTAAAATCAGCAAGTATGATAGGCACCCCAATAAACTGGAATTGCAAAATGCACCTATTCCATCCCGCCCTTGCGAAATCATCCACGTAGATATCTTCGAGATACAAGGAGAGAAATTCCTCAGCTGCATTGACAAATTTTCAAAATTCGCAAAACTTTTTCACTTAAGAAACAAGTCCACTTTGCACCTTAAGGACAAAATAGTGAAACTCTTGCACTATTTTACGACCCCAGATATCCTCTGTACCGACAACGAGCGCGGTCTAGTTAGCCCAATAATACAAAATCTGCTAGAGTCACTAGGAGTTAGGCTGTATCACACACCTTCTCAGAGAAGGGAGGTGAATGGCCAAGTAGAAAGGCTCCATTCCACATTGATAGAAATTA
>NW_016209793.1:0-308 GCF_001687245.7 Rhagoletis zephyria
CTTGATAGTTGAAATAATAAACTGTGTGCTATTCTCTTACTCTTCTTCATTTTCTCCCGTGCAGTTTAAACTGCTTAATTTCCCTGCCCACTTTCTCATTCACTCATTTCTCAATGTCTCAGTCCTGATCGTCATTAGCTGGTCCTACTGAACTACTGGTCAGTGCTGTCAATGCTCCAAGAGGACCAAATCTGGTCATCGGAAGGGAGTGCACTCTTTATTACTGTTCACATCTAATTATCATCAGAGGGCACCTCTGTTGCGGCATTTGCATTCTTCTGAACACCTGTGCACTCAGTGGCAAAACA
>NW_016209793.1:346-1938 GCF_001687245.7 Rhagoletis zephyria
TCATCAGTGATGAGTCATCACTTCCCTTTCTGCTTTGCTTGCTCACAGTGCGTCAGCAGCTTCAGTTGATTCGCTCTTTCCCAAATCTCTCTATCTCAGTCTGATCATCACCCGAAAACGATGCCTCCTCTACTCCCAATTTCCGATCTGTCTTGGATCGCCATTTTCCAAGAATTCACACCGAATGAGCAGATGAAAGCGAGCAAGATGAGTCCACGTTGTGCCGTCCTGGTGAGAGCAGCAAATCGCACCATGAAGACGCTGGTCATCACCGATAAAGATCTTGACGACCCAAGCGATCTCGATGATATCAAAAATCAAATCAACTACTATTCTCTTGCCTCTAAGCCAGCCATGCGGCCGCTGATGGACATTCCTGGCGAGCCATCATTCCCCCACTACCCAATGACCGCTCATTTCAGCAAATGGCACTGCCTGAAGATTGACTCGAAAGGGCAGATTGACACTGTGACCATCAAGCAGATCACCGCCATCTTTTCTGCCGTCACCAACCTGAAGTTCATCCTGGACTCAAGTGAACACTGCGAGTACCCAGTCGCCCTTCTGCAGCGTCCCAACTGGCAGCGCCAACTGACCAACCTGATGGTGGATGGATCAAGCGAAAGCCGACTTAACCGTGAGCTGATCACCGCCATCAACGGTCTCACTGCTCTGCAGCAGCTGCCCCTCTACTGGGATAACCCCATCGACCTTCCCCACCTGCCCATACTCGCCCAGCTGAAGGTAGTGGTTTTTGACTCGGCCTACCTGAAAACCTTTCTGCGTTCCCTCGAGCAGTACGCNGACCTGACCATCCTCGCCCAGCTGAAGGCAGTGGCCTTCGACTCTGCCAAACTGAAAGCCTTTCTGCGCTCCCTTGAGCAGTACGTCACCGACAACGCCGATCTTCAGGTCCACCTGCTCACCGACGATACCGAAGCTCTGTTCACCCTCAGCTAACCACTGCACAGTCGCGTTGTTTCTTGTAAAGCTGGTGAGCATTTCATGCCTCTCCCCACAGCGCTTCGTCTCTGCGGCCAGTTCCGCTTTCTCACTTCCCTCTCCATCAAAAAATTTTCAGTTACTGAAGTTGGACAGCTGTTCACCGCCCTTTCCCAACTTCAACAACTGGTCCACTTGGGTGCAGGGATTGTTTGTGAAAGGGGTAAAAAAGAGGTACCAGCAACACCTCGTCCCCCTCGTCCACAGGCTCAGATGAACTCCCTACGGGCTCTGGAGGTGCTTTTGTTCATCGACTCTCACTCTGATGTGCAGTGGTTGAATCTGCCCTGGACGATGCCCAACCTGCAGACCATCTACATTTCGAACTTCTGCTGCGCTAGCTGTACTGTTTTGTTCCATGGTAGGCACACCCGAAGCCATTCGCTGATCACCTCCCCGTCAGCTCTTCCCTGTTTCTAGCACTCCCTCTTCACCCTCCAATCCGGTGTCCCACTGAATCGATTCATCTTGTGCTTGCCTGGTGTGCAAAGCATTTCCGCTGAGAAACTGCTGCTCCAGCACAGGGAATGGACACTTGCGGGTGAGCGCCAGTCGTTCTAGCGGCACTGTTTACTGTGCGCACCACCACA
>NW_016209795.1:0-1938 GCF_001687245.7 Rhagoletis zephyria
CTAGCCGTAAAAATCATATTCACACAAATTAACTTGTTGTCGAGCAACACCATGATTCACGAAAATTTAATCTTGTCATAGCGCAAGTGCCTCCAAATAAATTGACAGAATTGCAAGCAATTATTAATGCAGCACCGTCGCAGATCCGCTACAAATACATCAAGAGCAGTCTAATTACCCATTTTTCCGAAAGCCAGCAGAGGAGAGCGCAACGCGTCTTATCTGACATGCCCCTCGGAGACTTAAAGCCAAGTCAGTTGTTTAACGAGATGCAGCGCGTCGCAGGTAATGCACTGTGTGATACCGTGTTGATAGATTTGTGGGCTTCACGGTTACCTCCTCATACTCAGGCGGCAGTAATTGCGTCAAAAGGAGCAGCCGTTGATAAAACTACCATCGCCGATGCAATTGTAGACTCAGTGAACCTTCGAGGTATCAACGCAATTATTAATGGATGCTCGAACACATCACCAACAGCCGATTCGACAGACGTTGTAGCTACGCTTAAATCTCTTCAGAAAGAAATCTTTCAAAACTCTTCGACAGACTCGCAAAAAAACGAAATTCGACTAGGATTCGTAGCAAGTCACGTAGCAGAGCAGACATTCAGGACGAAAATTGTTGGTATCACTCGAAATTTGGTGAAAATGCTCACAAATGCAAAGAGCCATGCACGTATAGTCAACGGCCTTCACCAACTAAGTGACGCCNCTTTCAAAACTCTTCGACAGACTCGCAAAAAAACGAAATTCGACTAGGATTCGTAGCAAGTCACGTAGCAGAGCAGATATTCAGGACGAAAATTGTTGGTATCACTCGAAATTTGGTGAAAATGCTCACAAATGCAAAGAGCCATGCACGTATAGTCAACGGCCTTCACCAACTAAGTGACGCCAACCAGCTGAAGCTGCATCACAGACAGCTCAAGGTGTTGTCGCAGCTCCACACCGCCTTTGTATAACTGACTCAACAACAAATTTCAATTTCCTCATTGATACATGCGCAGACGTCTCAGTTATTCCCAAAAGCACCCGTGCTTCGTAATGTACAATCACAACATTAAAACTTTTTGCTGCAAACGGAACACCAATTCATGTCTACGGCGAGTCCTTCCTTAAAGTCGACCTCGGATTACGCAGAGAGTTCGTATGGAAATTCGTAATCGCCGATGTTAACTCAGGAATAATTGGAGCGGACTTTCTGTCCCATTTCGACCTTCTCGTTGACCTCAAACTCATAAAATCATTTAACTCATCATCACCATATGCGGACCTACTTATAGAATTNTCCGATGTTAACTCAGGAATAATTGGAGCGGACTTTCTGTCCCATTTCGACCTTCTCGTTGACCTCAAACTCAAGCGCTTGATTGACAACACTACGCGGGCACAGTCCGTTGGTAAAATGTCCCAAAGTTCTGAAACGTCAATAAAATCATTTAACTCATCATCACCATATGCGGACCTACTTATAGAATTTCCGAACATCACACATCTTGCTCAACCGGGGACAACTACTAATACTAGGGTTATGCATCATATTGAGACACATGGTCCCCCGGTATTCGCTCGTCCTCGGTGTCTATCACCAGACAAGCTTGCGGCTGCAAAAGCTGAATTCGAGACACTAATAAGACTCGGAATATGTGGACCCTCCAGCAGCAATTGGTCGAGTCCATTACATATGGTCAAAAAGGCTGATGGTACCTGGCGCCCTTGCGGCGGCTACAGAGCGCTCAACTCCATGACAATGCCCGATCGGTACCCAATCCCTTGCCTTCGAGATTTTACTAGCAATTTGCAGGGAAAGACCATATTTTCGAAAATCAACCTCCAAAAGGCATTCCACCGGGTACCAGTTAACCCTATTTTGGCCTATTCGAGTTTATGTTCATGACATTCGGTCTTCGAAATGCTGCGCAGACCTTTCAAAGGTTAA
>NW_016209796.1:0-1938 GCF_001687245.7 Rhagoletis zephyria
CATACATATTTAAACTCATACACGCAGAATAAACGGCTATGTTTGAAATTACTGGCCGCTTTCCTAATGTTAGATAATTTTTTTCCTTATTTTTGAATGTAATTGAAAATAATGCGCTAAATATTAGCTTGAGTAAAATTTTTTACTAAACTTGACTTTAGTTTAATAGATCGACACCTTTTTACTAACTATTTATATTTTACAATGTTTGCCTAATTATCACGAGCCTGCGACTCGAAACTCCCGTTGTTATATAATTACCAATCAGCAGTTCGATTTTGTTTAAAAGTTGTCTACTAGAAGCCCTTAGATCAGAGAGCTCTGCCAATGAAGTTTAGCCTTGCCTCAAGCGCACCTTTACATACCCGAGTAAGCACACCGAGTAACTCATCAATCGACTCCCCACCAAGATTTAGGGCCTCAATGGGTGCGCTTGATTTTTTTTCTTTGCAGCCTGCTGCAACTAACAATGCACATTGTTCGTTCTCCTCAGATTCCTGTAAAGCTTTGGTTGAGTGGCGATTTGTCAATAGAAAAATGTATGCACCGATGGACTTAGAAGGACTAAACTTTGGGAATGCTCCAAGCAGACATGCGCGAAAAAGCCGACGCTGCTTAAGTGAATGATTGTAATCCTCACTGATCTTATCCAGCACCCCTCTGCAGGTGCCCTCTTCTATTTCGCTTTATCGCGTAAATAGGGGATCGATACTGATGACGGATACCGCCTTTGAAATGGGGTTATCAGTGTCAACCACGATACTCATGGCTCATCCTTTGTTTCAGGCTCGCCCGTGACAGACTAAAATTCGGGAGAAAGCCAAAGCCGAGCCCCCGGCTGCAAGGATTCCGCCAGTGTACCACCTCCAGTTAGCTTTCTGCAAACCTCATTTCTTTCACTGCTTTCATGTAAAGTCACAGCCCTGCGTAACATGGCCAATAAGCTCTAAGATGATGGAGGTAGCCGGAGGGTATTTGGCTATTCTATAAAAAAAAGATGTAGAAAGCCGTGCACTTTAATTCCATCACTTCAAACGAAGAAAAAAAAAAGGAGCTTTTGTTTCTTATTTCGTCGCGGGTTTTTTTGGCAGTGTACGATATGTATGTATATGTATAAGCCGCATCCGGCTAGAATTCTATGTGGAATTATACATATATATATATCTGCTGATGTACGAGGCAGCTGCCTAACAGCGTGATGCTGTATGTTTCCATTTCCTCTAGAACTTATTTGGTTGATGTGCAACAAATTGAAGTGACATTTGGCTGACGACACGTATACGCATCGTTGCACCCATTTGTTGTGCTTTCTCGCTCTTAACTCCTCATTATCTCTACATTCGCCGCGCAATAGCTTCGCCTAGGCAGCGGAAATGTACCGTTTACTTGCTTGGCTGACTGAAGTTGGCTGAGTGGGTCAATAAGCGCAAGTGTGAATGTGTGTTTATTGGTCATGGTAGCCAAAAGGTGGGTATATATTTATGCTTGTAAATACATAGGTACACTAGAGACAGGGTGCTTAGATGGTATTTATCATAAAAATGTTTATATACACATATTTAATAACAAATAATAAATTTCTAAAAAAACTCTATTTAAGGCCCAGTTTGAGCCCAGCTTGGGCGAAATGTTACTAAATTCTCTAAAAATTCTAAGTAAAATTCCAAACTAAAATAAAAGCGAATTTATGTCAGATGTACGAGAATGAGAAACTGAAACAGAATCGTTGAAGTTAATATGACAAAAGCTCACCTCAGCTGTAGAAAAAGTATTCAGCCCAATTCTGAATACTCTTGGGCAGTTTCTTCATAATAGAAAAAAGTCTGATGAGGAGATTGGTGATATAAAAAAAAAACAGCTATTACTTCTACCTTTATAAATTATTTTTCTTTTTCCACACACTTTTCAATAAAAAATGGCCTCAAGCTCAATAAAATT
>NW_016209798.1:0-1938 GCF_001687245.7 Rhagoletis zephyria
GGTTACCGAATGAATTGTTTTATTATATTCGATAGTCGCCAATAAAATTGAATCCTGCGTGTCCTCAATGCTCCTTTCCAATTTAATACATCTAGCAATCTCTATCAATGTGCTGTGGAACCGTTCCACCTGCCCGTTAGATGCACTGTGGAGGGGTGGAGCATTAACAATTTCAATACCAAAACTGTTGGTAAGGAGATATCTGACAGTATTAGAATTAAATGACTTCTCATTATCACAATAAATGGTTTTAGCATTAGGGAATATGTTCAAAAGTTGCATGAGCTGGGGCTTTATATCTACAATAGTTCTAGATTCTACAGTTTGCACAACTGCAAATTTGGAAAATTTGTCCAAACAAGTTAAAAAAAATTTTGAATCCGTTGAAAATATATCAATGTGCAATATTTCTCCTAAATATGAGGGGATTGGTGTTTCAGCTATTTTATGCCTTTGATGATGTCTATTATATTTTGATTTTGAACAGATTTTGCAGTTTCCNCATCTGATCATTTGGGTCAAAGATATCAGTCACAAATTTCTTAGCATATTTAAACTAGGTATTTGGAAATAATTGTACAAGATCGTGTTGGATATGGGCTAGAATAGGCAAGCTGCAATGAATTGCATTAACTACGTTTGTGTTTACAAGGTCTTAAATAGCTCCTAACAGAGTGTTTTTGTCACAAAATTGAATAACATGTCTGGTCCTATTTCCAAATACAATAAAAGTTCGTTTAGATGCGTTCTCAGCTTCTTCAACAATAATCTGGTTTTTGAAACAGTTTATGGGTTTTTCGACTGCCTGTATGGTATACGTCAAAGATCGTTCACTATGAATTGTTGCACAATCGGAATTCGACTCCTGTTCCACCAAGTTAACCTGCTGTCGCGACAAAGCATCTGCGACATTGTTCTCCTTTCCTGGTTTGTAGTACAATTTTGCGTTATGCTCATCAATAAATGCCCTCCAACGCTTGAATTTTGCATTCGAGTTTCTATCGGAAACTGCAAATGTTAGCGGTTGGTGGTCTGTGAATATGTTCAAGTGCTTTACACCATAGAGATAGTTTCTGAGATTTTTTAATGCCCATACTATGGCCAGGAGCTCCCTTTCGTTTGTTGCGTAATTAAGCTCATTACCTTTCAAGGTTCTAGATATCATGGTGATTGGCCTGCCATCCTGAGACAAAACAGCACCCAGACCATGGTTAGAGGCATCGGTTGTCAAATCAAAAGGTTTTTTGAAATCGGGGTAGGCGAGCATTACATCTTCGGATATTAAAATACGTTTCAAAGTATCAAAAGCTTGGTATTGCATTGAATCTAATGTTATTTTTACTTTCTTCGACTGATTAGCACTGACTTTTCCATTCTCACTTTTAGAATGTCGGTCAAAGGTTTGGCTATGCTGGCAAAGTCTTTGATGAAGCATCTATAATAGCTTGCCAGTCCTAAAAATGATCTTAGAGAGTATAAATTTTCGGGGGCTGGGAAGTTCAGCATTGTATGTACCTTTTCTGGGCACGTTTTAATACCTCCTCTTGAAACGATAAACCCGAGATACTCGATTTCGTTTTTAAAGAACTGAGACTTTTCTACTGATACCCTCATATTGGCATCATATAAGCTCTTTAAAACCCAGTTTAAGTCCTCAACGTGTTGCTCTTTTGTTTGCGAAAATATTATGACGTCGTCTACGTAAACATAACAGCTTTTGCCTATTCCTTCCCGTAGCACGTCGTCTATGGCCCTCTGGAATATGCTAGAGGCGTTTTTTAAACCGAATGGCAGTCTGCAAAATTCATATTTGCCATTACTTACGGAAAATGCTGTTTTCTCTCTATCTTGCTCTGTGAGTTCGATTTGGTGAAAGCCCGATTTTAAGTCAAGTGTTGAAAAATATTGCGACTGACCCATGTTAGACAAGATCGATGT
>NW_016209799.1:0-1938 GCF_001687245.7 Rhagoletis zephyria
CTTGTTAAGTTTTCGAATAGGTTTATGCTCACCGGCCCGCATGCTTGCAACATGTGAAATTTAGCGGTTTATTGTTCTTTTGTAAAGTTCTGCATTTATTTTGAGCTTTGCTTGGTTTTCAGGATATTCTTCTTTTGTATTTCTTGTTTGGTTATTACTGCAATGGGTGTTGTTATAGCAAGTTTGCAACTTCATTTGGTGAAGATGAAGAAATATACAAAGTGGACACACATTGTGGACACACACAGTGAATATAGTTGGTTGGATTATGAGGAACTCAACGCTGAAAATAAAAAGATTAAAAAGTTTTAAATCCTTTGGGTACATTCAGAAGAGTAGGTATATACCAAAAAGTCTATTCTTTGACACTACAATAGCAGAGCGTTGCAAAGGATCAAAATGAGCGTACTGGAGATGTTAGAAACTTCTCTACAAAAGTTCTGATGCCCGGTAGACTTCTGAAATCGTGAAAACCATAATTACATAAGAGAGGCTGCCTACCTGGGCAATACAAGATCGGATTTTGACAAACAATTGAAGGTATGTATTTTCCCAATTTAGCCCTATTTTTATCGACAAAATAACTGCGAGGGATACTAGCTGCTCCGGTTATTCTAAGCAAACTTAGGATCTAGCGAAGCTATCACTAACGAAATAAATCACTGTATTTTTATGTGTAAAAGAGAAAGACTGTTGAACTGTGGAAGAGCTGACATCAGGAGCGGTAAAAGTCGGAGACGTGGACGGAGATAACGGACAACGGTGACGGTGTACAATGGTGACTTGTGTTGATATCGGCGGACAATCTACGACTTTCNGATTTCTGAAAACGGTGAAAGTACTGATGGCGACCTATGTATTCACTGACTACCGGAATTTCGAGACTACTGAAAACAACCGATGAACTCACTGTCTTGGTGGTTTCTTAAACTTGTAAGTTACTGGTGGCTTCAGACAGCAGGAGTTGGCTGGTGGTGACCGGTTGAAGCTCCGATGAATCGCCTGGTTGTTTTCCACAACGGTAAGTATACTAGGTACCCACCTCCTGGGTCATATGGAGGCTCTCCGTAACTTTGGGACTACTGGTGATTACGGCGCTGGCTCTAGAATGCTGAATGTAATGTACGCTAGTGTCCTACGTCCCCGTAGTCGCACACTGCAATTTTAGGTATGTACTGGAAAAGGAGGCACCAGGTGAAAGCTATGACCTTTCTGGCGGAAAATAAAGAGTAAAAAGATAGGGTGATATAGTTCGTGCAGCGAGCACCACCTCCACACTAAACAGCGCCTGTTTAAATTGCGTTTCAACTTTCTAGAAAGCGATAATTTCGCTGTCGACTTTCCGGCGATGTTAAATCGCTTGGAAAATCACCTAATTTAAATGCTGCTTTAGACTTGTTATGGCGTTCGGAATTATCAATTTTGGCCACTCTTTCAATTCAGTTCCTACTGACCTTAACGGCGCCTATCCATTTCCGAACTTTCAATGAATTTGAAATATTTAATCTCGCTGAGATCCGATAATTTTTTATCCAGAGCACCTAGTATGTTTGCGAATACTTTAAGAACTACGGTTGCCGATGCCAGTAGGGGAAAAAATGCGCTTTCATTAGGCTTAAAACCACACTATTCCGTTTCGAGAGAACACCAGAATTTTCGTGTAGAGGCTTCCTCAAGGTGGAGGCTTGTCAGTAAACTTTTATAAACTCGAAACGCTTGTTAGATAGGGCATTTTAAAATTTCGAAAACAAAAAATTCTTACATTTTGAATTTTACCAAAGTTTAATCTGGCTATTTTAAACTCCCAATCTATTTGCAAGGTTCGCGAAGTTTCCGCAAAAATTTGTTTAATTTCTATGCTAGCCAGTTCTAAGTTTGCGGCAAGCCACCAATTAAGTGCATAGCATTGACTTTTTCTAAGGTCCAAACTACTTTTCC
>NW_016209800.1:0-1938 GCF_001687245.7 Rhagoletis zephyria
GCTTCAAGAAACTTATACTTCAGTATTTTTCTAATTAAAATTTCTTGAAGACGTGGTTATCGACTCTCGCAATCTAAATTATGTTTATTCATGTTTATCTTTCTTTTTTCTTATAATTTCTTAATGTTTTATAATTACTTAATGCTTTAAATTATTAAATATTTTATCTGTGTATTTTTTATTGTTAAGGTATTTAATTGCTTATATTTACATCGTTGTGCAAGAAAAGATTATATCTTAATGTACTAATTACCATTAAATTAAATTAAATAAATNTATCTATCGTTAACGATCACAATAACCTATCCATAACGATCACAATATAGATATCGATAACGATAACAACAATTGTATCGGTAACGATAAACAAATCGATAGCAATAAAAATATTGTTTATATTTTATTAATTTATATAGCTATTGATGTCATTTTTTTATTGTGTTAGTTGTTTGAAGAAAAGGTGGTATTGATGAAACCAAATTCCTCATTTTAAATGCCATTATTTCTCGGAGAACAAATGTTAAAAATCAGGAAAAAAATATCAAAAACAAATGTAGTAAAACTGCGTTTTTATTTTTTCTCTCTGACGTCAGGATTTTTTTAAAGGACGTTTAAATTTGAAAAATATGATTACTTTAAAAAGTTATTAAAAAAAATTCAGTGCAATGAAGACACACAGTATGGGTATCAAATTAAAGAAAAATTCTGTAGAATTAAAGCTGGTGAAATTTTTTGGCACATCAGAGAGATTAGGTATGAAAAATGTCCTTTTAAAATTTTGTCCTTGAATTTCCTTCAAAATTATGAATATTTATTTTTGAAAAAAATTATGTCAAGAACTAATATACACTCGATCACATTCTCGAATTTCGTCCTCCTAACTAGCTTAAAAAAATTATGACAAATAAAAGGGGCATTTTCAATAACAATTCGTCCTAGTAAACCAAAATCGTATCTTTAAAACTACAAAGTACTTAAAAATAAATCCTGACGTCAGAAAGAAAAACTAAACACAAAGTTTTACTATTTTTGGGGCCACACTTTCATGAGTATATTGATTGCTTCGTGTGTTTCCAATTTTTGTTTTTTTTTGTTTTGTCGCACTTTTTTATACTAAAATGTCTGGGGCTATAAAGCTGAATATCCTGAAAGTTATGATAAGGCTGATTAAAAAATTAAAATTTTTATAACGGTTAATATACGCACTTTAAATCAAACAAAAGTGTGGAAGGAGCAATTTCTTAATATTTGAGTAATTTACCGAGAAAATCATTAATATTGTGATGCCTAATACTTATGAACTCTAGCACACAAAAAAAACTTCTAAAAACAATCGACAACTACAAACCGCTCCAGTTGCCCGAGCTAAACAATTGCCACAACATTTTTTTCTCGATTTCGCCTTCTTGGTTCGAAGAATTATTTCGACAACACACAACACCAAAATCGAATATATTTGGTTACAACGCCTAAAAATTGCCGATATGTGGCTTAAAAATCATAAATACCTAGATACTGGTTTCAACTGGCGATTGGTGCGAAAGCACGTTCATGCATACTACTGCCTTGGGGGAGATACCCTGCAGGAAAAAGTTTAGAGAGCAGAGAAAAGTGAAATAGACTTTCTACCCCAAAGTCATTGTCAACGAATGCCGGCTGTAGAGACAAATTTCTGGTGCAGATCTCGAAAATTTACAATGGAGTTGGATGTGAAAAACTTTGTTCGAACATCGTTTAAATCGGGGATCCCTTAATTAATTGGTAATAATTTGGTGATTGGAAATGATATCGTTATAGAACGACCGAAAATAACTTTTTACATAATGCACTGTCTACAATCTTATTCCTGAGGAAAATTTCATGTACATCCATTTCGGTTCGAGTGGATTTTCCTGCAGGGCATTCACACCAAAGCAAATATAAAAAACGTGCAAAAAA
>NW_016209801.1:0-1938 GCF_001687245.7 Rhagoletis zephyria
GCAGCCGACCAACTTCATTGGAAGCGATTAGTTGAAAGGCCGTTTACACAAGGCGATTGTTGCATACAACTAAAAATCGCCTGAAAAATCGCCTCATGTAAATTCCCTATAAGAGTAAAAGCCGGTACTTTAAATGTTCTCTGTCTAATTTACAGGAATTCGGAGGAATTTGGAGTATGGGAACATTTTTCCTGCACTATTATATTCGGAGTCGACTTGGGACCAATTATCGGTTTGGGACCAATGCACTCCCGGAAGTACAGGATGATAGTAAGGAGAGAAAAGTACTTATAACCCGGTACCAACTTTAATGCTGAAATTAGTCAAGAACGCAGAACGTATACTTAAACGCAGCCTGTATACACAGAATTTGCTCGACTACTGGAGCCCTCAGTGTTGCTTACTACAGTGTTGCCACTCATCAATGCCTTTTCATAAACTTACCTTTTCAACTATAATTTTTCGTGCTATAATAGATCGTAGCTAAATATGAACTACTTAGTTTCCAACAAAAAAACTCATTCAATAGTAAATTTCAAATATTTTAAACGTATTTTGAATAGGAAATTATAACTTTTTTACCATCTGCAAAACTGACGAAGTGGCAACCATCTATAGAAGGAAGAAATCAGCTGACACGGAAAAATCTAAATTCCGCAGATTTCTGCGCTACGGGCTACAACTACAGAAANCTTTTTTACCATCTGCAAAACTGACGAAGTGGCAACCATCTATAGAAGGAAGAAATCAGCTGACACGGAAAAATCTAAATTCCGCAGATTTCTGCGCTACGGGCTACAACTACAGAAACATTCTGTGGTGTTGAGCTATCAATTACATTTCGATCTGGTAAGACAGATCGTGTCAGCTGACTCGGGTTTACGTACCGGTAGGTTTACGTTCTTGACTAATTTCAGCTTAAGAACCTGTGGTTAATTGCCTTTTCTCTCCTTGCTATCGCCTTGTACTTCCGGGTGCATTTCGTCCCTAGACTCACACCGATATTTCGTTCCAAACCGATTCCGGATGAATTTAATATCCGGACGGGCAACCCTACAGAGGACGTCATTTTGACATATAACAGTGCGGCCAAACTGCAAGAAACGTTGCAAATTGTCAAATTTAGTGCGATTTCTTTATGTACTCCTTGGATTTGGTGAGAAATTATTAAAAATCGAGTAAAATTGTGATTAAAGTAAAAAGTTAGTTTTCTGCATCGCCAACGAGCAGAAAATTTGCAAATTTAACCGAATTTGCGAGAAAAGTGCAGCCGCCGCCAGCGACGCCGCAGCCGCAATCGTGTTTTCACAGCGTAAGATGGGAAGCAGGTGTCTTAACAGATAAGCAACGTCTGGAAGCAAAATTCCTTGCTTTTAAGAACGCAGACAAAGAAAAAGCAACAATAAAAACATAACTACAGCCGTGAAGAAAAAATATCGCACGCCAAATCGACAGCCGACACCGCCGAGCTGGGACTACGACGTCGACACACAAAAAGCAACAACAACAAACCCATCTACAAAGCAGAAAGGCATACACGCGAAACGACGAAAACTGCACTAAAATGCTCATATTGCAAAGCTAAATACTACTTTGCCACTTTTCCCCGCAATTTCTTTGCATAATTTAAAACTTTCTTACGTCGTTTTTGAATACTTCCTGTGCCTCTCCTAAGTGCACGCTGCTTGTCACCGTCAAGTGATTGCCGCATACCTATCGACTCACCCGTCGGCCTACGTAAGTACATATCGCTGTAAAACGCTAGTATGATGAGTGTGGCGCCCACCCTTTGGAGCGCCATCAAACTCGTCAAACTTCTATATGGATTTTTATTTATTACTCTTCTCAATTGGTCACAATTTAAATGTTGTCCTTTTTCCAGTTACAACCCATTTGACAAATTTGGTACTTCCGTTGGTTAAATTTCCCCACGTTTTT
>NW_016209802.1:0-1937 GCF_001687245.7 Rhagoletis zephyria
AGGCGCAGCACGCAGACCTGCCAGCGCCGTCACTTCAGGGAGCGCTCCACAGCATAGCCGCAGTGGTCGTCGTCATCATCGTCATCGGGCTTGAGGATTTGAAAAGCGCTGAAGCGCAGCTTCAAGCGTCAACAATGATTTAGATGCTTTTGTGGCAAGTCAAAAACAAAAACAAATACAACATCAACCATGCCAACTAAAGTCTATATGTACTAATAACTACAGCAAAACGAATGATAAATGCATACAAAAAATAAAAACAGGTAAATTAAGTTGGGCGCGTATATGCGTGGTAGCGAAAGCGAAACTTGCTTTTCAGCTGAAGTTAGTTGAGTTGGCCTTATTGTTGTAGCATGTTTTAACACCAAGAGTGTGGCTTTCAGGCACGTACAAAAATAAGAGCAAGAGCATCAACCAACAACGACAAACAACAGTTGCAGCCACCACAGTGAATTATGGCTAATTACAAAGTTTTTGAAATGCACAAATGCGTTCGCTTACCGGCTATAGTGCCGCCGCTGGTCCGCCCATTTGTTGCGCGCGTTGCCAACTGAGTTTACTTTTGTGCTTGCATAAATACAAAACATAACTGTCTGGCCACGGCTTTGGTGGCACTTCAGTTACAATACTTATGAAAGAGTTGTGGGAACCTGGGGGCTTTGCTTTGTTGCTTTTTGGTTGGAAAATACGTTTTTTGCTTGATGAATGGTTGCTTAAATGCATCAGCGGCAGCGACATAGACAACGGTATACATTAATAAGAGCGATTTAAATGAAAGAAACAACTTCATTAGCGTAAAGGTTGTGAACAAAGGAAATGTTCGGAAGAGTGGGAGATATTTTAATTTAAATATTTTGTATTTAAAAAATATGTACTATGCTGTAATTTGTGAAGGGCGAAAAATAACCTTAAAGCGGTCATGGGCAGTGGCACTGCCTTGCCCGCGGTCAAAGCTCTTTTAAGCTTTCTATATATTTTGTATAGCGGCGCGCAGAGTAAAAGCTCTCTCTGCCCATCGCTGCTTTAAAGCCTGGGAAAATATTTTACTTTAGCTTCTGGTACTTATTCGACAGTCTGCCAGATAGTGGGTTAACGAAGACGAACGAGATAAAATATGGACCAGCCACTTGTTGATTTCTTTTGGACACGAATGCGCAGAGAGAGCTTTTAATCTACACGTGCTTATTCAAAATTCGTAGAAAGCTCTGCACGTGGCAAGAACGAGCCCATCGCTGCTTTAAACCGACGATGGTACCACATTGTCCGCGTGAAGAGGTTTTACAAGCTTTCTAGACGTACACAGAGTAAAAGCTCTCTCTCGAACCTCCCAAAAATATTTAATAGGTACAACGTTAAAGCTCTTTCTGGGCAGCAAGAAAGTTGTCAGCTCTTGAAGCTCTAGAGAGCTTACAACAATTTAGTCTCAATCGCGCCGGCGCGCTACAGATGCTTTCTTACAGAATCTTTGCAAGTAGGTTACTGTGATTATACGTAATAATTGCACTACCCTAGTCAATGCCGATTAGAGAAAACTGTCTTTTCTGTGCGCGTCTATCTACAGAAAGCTTAAAAAAGCTTCTACCTCGGGATATGCTTTGCTCATGCATAACCTATGTATAGAATAGCGCTAAGTAAAGCTCAAGGCATTGGAACCATGGTCGGTCAAGCGATCAGACTTATATCTGGAAGTATTTAAAATAAATAGGTTAAAAGAGACAGAAACTAAAATAAAGAGGAAGCGATTAACTGGAGATATATATGTCGCGCGAATGGTACACTCGATTGGTAAACATCAATTATTAAGGACTTCAATTGGAGGTTTAACAACTAGACGTCTGTGAACAGTAAATATTTGATAAGTTATCCAAACCCCAGATTCAGTTGAGCAATTTAACCGTTCATGACTGTTAAAACGAAAACGAAGCTCTTGCAGGAGC
>NW_016209803.1:0-1937 GCF_001687245.7 Rhagoletis zephyria
GTCTTCCCTAATGAATCGTAAAAGAGAATTGGTAGGCGAGATCTTTATAGTAAAGGGTTCTACCATTGAAGATTTCAAGTGGATCAATCTTTGCATGGCCAAAGCCGGACGGTGACCGAGAATATGCTCCGAAGTCTCGTCATCTTCAAAGCAGATCATTCTGTCTCTAAGATCACACGTATTCGCTGCAAGTGGAATCGGTTGTGACCAGTCAGGTGCACAGAAAGTAGACTGATGCCATTTAAATTTCCCAAAATAATATCCTTTCTATTGAAAGGGTAGCCGTAGAGCCTGGCCTGTCTATGACCCCTACCGCTCCCCAGTACTTACTGCGTTCAGAGGGTACCCACTCAGAAATTATGGCTCTCGAAGAGGACCAACTGAAAACACAGATTGGTCCCAGTACCGGAAAGGCAGTTAGCCATTCTTGTCGTGCCAACACGAATGATAGAATACTTGGTTGCGCCAATCGAGCGGCGTCATCCAATGCCGAGGATGAGAGAGAGTAGAGAAGAATTTCATAAATGAAGAGGAAAAAGAGAACAAATGTTTTCGAACAGTGATGGAAGATTAACACAGGTACATGAGTACTTTTTTCACCACTTTTTTAGTTTGAAAATATATTCGGTAAATGACGTGAGCGAATGGGTGGACGCTGTCAAATCGATGAAGTAAGGGTTAGCGGGCCGCAGAAGGCGCCGCCTCTGTTTTCTCCATATTTTAAATTTTGAAATTAGTGTCGATGATGATGATATTTTAAGAACCATCCTAGAATCCGCCGAATGCTGCCTTAGTCACTACAAAATGTATGATCTAGTCTACATCGAATATATTAAGGACCTACTAACCCTGAGTTTCGATCCGATTTCAGGCCTAATTTTGTATATGTTTTTGTATGCTTTTGTATTTAATCTACATTTTCTCCATCAATTCCAGATAAAAATCATTTGTACCTATTTCAACGACCGCAAGTGTCTACACTTTAAGTATCTGTAAGCCGATTGTGTTTTATGTCGATGTTTATTTATGTCCCTTTTTTATTCTCTTCCGTTTTTTTTCTTCAATTTTATTTATTGTTTTTCTCATTTTTTTATTACAAAATGTTGCGTTGTTGTTGTTGCGGCCGCATTAATTGCTCTTTGATGGAATTCATTGTCATCAAATTATACGAATACTTTGCAGTCCCCAGGCAATAAGTGTGCCGTGATGGGTTTTTGCTTTACACTTACTTTTTTCTACATACAGTTTCTTGACGCACTTCAACTGGGCAATCCTCCTGTGTCTGTACCTTTCAACTTTGTTGATGAAGTGACAGTTGTCCTAAAGGCATTCACGTTTTAGCAATACTCGTAGGGTCATCGTAATTGCTCATCAAATACCAGTTGTTTCAAAATGGTTTTGTTCTTGTTTACTTTTAATTTCCTTACTCCGCGCACTCATCTGCAGCTCAGTTACTTCCCTTCCGTTGCATCAATAGCTCATCGTTGTCATCCTTTCTTTCGCATTGTATTAATTTTCCAGCACTTTTCGTGTTGTAATTGATTCACTTTTCCTCTGCTGCCTTCAAATAACTTTTTCATGGTTTTGTAATTTTGTTTAATTTGATTTCTTTCTTTTCGATTTCCGTTTACAGCATTTGCATTTCACTGATTTTTTACCTCCTTATCTTTTTGTTAATTTTAATTAGTTGGTTGTAAAAAGTATACAATTATATGAATATTGCTTTTATTTGGTGGCCGCGTAGATGAGTGCGTAGTAGACCAAAAGAAAAAAACCCGGTCACCTGACAACCCTGGTAGTGGCGCAATGCTCTCAGAATTTTACTTCTTATTCTATTTTATATCGAATTGCTAGCTAATTTTTGTGGCCCATATTGCCGTCAGCAATGCAAAGTATAAGCTCAGTATATCCAGTAAACAAACTTAGCTTTTTTTTTT
>NW_016209804.1:0-1937 GCF_001687245.7 Rhagoletis zephyria
AGTAAGCATTCAAAAAACGACCGCAGTTTGCTCTACGCGATCCGCAGAGGAGAGAACGAGTCTGAATCAGTAACGCACCTACTTTGCGAATGCCCCGCACTGAGAACGAGTAGGCTGAGCTTCATGGAGGCTGGAAACATTGGGCCTTATGCATAAAAAGTGAGCTTAAGCTCAGACTCAATTTTTGCACTGAAAGGGTGAGCTCAAGCTCAAGAATTTGTACTGAAAATCGAGTCGGAGCTTAACCTCACTTTTTATGCATGAGGCCCATTGACAAGCGGAGCAATTGCCACATCTGTCAACTGCACATACTGAAACCAGCTGAAACCAATTTTAAGATGTTGCCTCATGGAGTAACTTAAAAAAATCGTTACCTTTATGAAGAAAATTTTTAACCGACTTCAAAAAAGGAGGAGGTTATTAAAAACTCAAAGCTAGATTCATTACACTGTACGACATTTACAGTTTTTTCTGGGGAATTGATGAAAACAAGTTTTTCTGAATGTCTGTATATAGAATGTATGTATATAGAAAAGTAAATTCTCAGCTTTCCTATGTTGGCGATTTTAAGCGTTTTTTTTGTCTGTGGTCTGAGGAATCTGAATTTGTAGTTTATGTTTACTAAAACGGTCGCTTGGGTGCGCTTTGATGCAAGAAAAAAAAACATGGTAGGAACATGAAGGTAAAGTGCGAACAATGTTTCTCAACAATGTTGCTTAGCAGTGTTTCTTCATGTTCTATTGCACCAAAGCGTATCCAGCGGCGGTTTTTGGTAAAACTAAAATGCAAATGCAGATTCTTCGGAAACTACTATTCTATTTAAAATTCAGACTTTCAGAAAAACTTGGTTACATCTATTGCCCAGCCGACTGCCGAACATGATTATGTTTCCAATGATACCACTTACTAACTAGGGATGGAAAATCGACTATTACTTTAGTCACAAATCGACTTTTCGCTGAAAAAACTCGACTTTTTGGAATCGACTCCAGTCACCTCAGATTGACTATAATCGACTCTCACTGGATGACTTTTCGCCTATTGTTTACTAAGTAGGTACTTATTTGAAGGCAACTTTGTTAGCTAATTTTTAAGTTGTAATCGTGTTATTATTTCATGTATTAGTTATATCGTGCATTACAGCAGCACCGCCTTTCAATTACGTAATATTCAAAATATGGATATACCATATCTAAATAAATAGAATTCAACAAAAATCGTTCAATACTACACATAACTTTATAATGGCAATAAATAAATAATATGATGATGAATAAAGATAAATATGATTTTTTGAATTGTTGAAAGTAATAATTTTATGTTCATTATTTACTAAAAGTAGGTGTTATTTTTTGTCAATTTTCAGAGTCAAATTAAGCTATCAACATGTCAATCGGAGGTGATTAATTGACTTTGAGAATCGAAAACCAGAAAGTCGATTCCAAAGTAAAGAATCGATTCCGCGTGCGGCTTTTCGATCCCTATTATTGACTGGGGCAAGAAATAGCGAGCTTATAAGGAATTTCGTTGACTCAACTCGTTGACTTTATTGATATTTGTCACGCCCATAATTAAAAAAAAACTGAAGTTCATTTTTGTCAATTTTAGTATGAAATTATGCTTTGTGCAAAATTTCATCCAAATCGAAGGCCATGGCGCAAAATTTTGTTATGTTTCCCTGTAGTGCTGCTGGTGACCAGATGTAGAGATGAAAAACTATGGAAAAGACTTTACCTTAGGTTTTTTTCAACAAATTATAACAAAATTTTCTCCAGCTTTTGCCGAAAGGTAAATAAAAGCTCTGTGTACATTTTTAGCTCATAATTTCAAAAATGCCAATTTTTGAATTGTGTATGTCACTTTTGAAAATCGTGTGCAATGTGTACCAAGGCTGACAGCTCCGCACTTCAAAAAATTTGCAGCATCCGACATCTACT
>NW_016209805.1:0-1937 GCF_001687245.7 Rhagoletis zephyria
TAACCTATACTTAAGCCACTTTCGGAAGGCTTGTGTCGAGTCGCGCCGCTTGTTCGGCTTTATAATTCCCCTCTACATATGCCGCAATGACCTGGAAACCACATTTTAAACAGGCGAAATTACTCAGCCATCTTGCTTAGAGATTAGCTTTCGGACTATGTCCGCCTTTTGAATGTTGTTGCCATTGTCAGGGGAGTTCCAGCATGCTGTTATAATACAAAAGAGGATTGGCTTAACTAAAGTAAACTGAAGGCTACTAGAATTGTCAAATATGGTTTGGGATTCACAGAGAAGTTGAATAGGCGCACCATGCGAAGCCACTTTCCGTGACGTTGACGCCGGTGAAAATTAACCGCAGGCGGGTCAAAGGCCTTAAGGGGTAAATAGTAGTAGACAAGTTCGCAAACCAAGCCTAACCTTTCATTTCAAAATAAATAGGTTTTGGCGGCCGCACTACACACATTTCGAAATAGAAATTCTCCCTTTACACTTGTTCCTACATTACCTACTTTTAAGTTTTGGCCTTGTTTCCTCAGACTTCCTAGTATAAACAACTATATTTTTATAAAAAAAAGCAAACATGATCAAGTTCATATGTCTACTTTTTCTTAAGTTCATGAACTTTTAAAAGGTTTACAAATTTGTACTGTACTTGGATTTACTTGTATCGATTCATCCCTCAGTGCGAATAATGCTCTTCGTGGAATTCGCAATGAATTTAATGTTGGAGTGTACTTCTGAGTTTGAACCAATGCAGACTGGCCGGAATTTATATTTATTTGGCATAAATTCTAAAAAGAAAGTTATCATTTTCAAGCTTGTTACATATATTCTTCATGCTATTAGCAAGTTATGGTAAAACTTTTGGGCCGATCAGATAACCCTTCGCCTCTCCCCATATACTATATAACGTCGCCTTTGAACGATAACCTTATTCAAAACTTTTTAAAACTTGCTTAAACCCCTCTAGTATAGCACCCATATTGTGATGCATATTTAAATCGTCACAACTCAAGTTGAATTTGCTTGTTTAAACATGTGGCAACACTACTAAATAGATATAATTCCTTCAAACATCTCAAAAATAGCTAAAATATTCAAACTGAAGACTTCTTAGCACTCTTTCGTTTCGAATTTTCAAACAGGGGGCAACCCTTACGAAAAAATAAAAACGTATTGCAAATCTATAAGCCAAGCTCTTGGCACCTTATTTTTTTACCTTCCTTTTATTAGCTCGGGATGTAACTAAGTATGTAATATTGATGCGCCTAAAAGATGCAGCGACTTCTATTCTCAAGTCACATACCTGATGACAGTACGAATGGCAATTATAATAGGGAGGTTTTAGTTTTTTAAACTATAATTTTATTTTTTAAGTGAATGAACTGTGCAAATCTTCAAGATTTTTAATTTTCCATGCATTTCGAAGAATCTTAGTTTAATTTAAATCCTACTAATATTCTTCCACTTTCCTACTAATATATATATCTAAGGATATGGAAGGATAAAAATTGCAAAGCACATTTTTGTTTAATTAATTTTATCGAGGTCCTTGGGAGAAATCCTGTCGTCATATTAAAAATTTAAAGATTCAGAAATATATGGAAGAGATATAAAATTTTTCGCATTTCCAAAGTTTTCATGCACGGTTAATTCAAGTTATTAACTAAAACTTCATATATATGTTATTTAGGCTAAAAAGCACAAATATAGACTGCATGTATGATGTATATCAAAATTTGCCAAAAAATTTGTTTCCATATATTCTTGGGACAGTCTAATGTATATACGTACATTAGACCATGCCAAAAAAAAAGTTCGCCGTACACTCCGGAGTCGGAAAGTATTTTAGCAAAGTAATTTTGAAAAAAAAAAAGTTTTTTTTGGTCGAACTTAGGGGTTGTCGTCTGCCATATCTTCTGCATTTACAGTCGGAT
>NW_016209806.1:0-1937 GCF_001687245.7 Rhagoletis zephyria
ATGAATGAATTTTTTATTGGACTCATGCCTATCCACCAATGTGGGCATACTTATAATTTACATACATATGTATGTACGCATGTGTTGTATATACATTAAGCGTATGCTTATATGGAGCATGCAACAACATAAATATGCATGTACATTAGAGCGTACCAGAAAAAAATGTTCGCCTTCACCCCTTAGTCTAAAGATTTTTTACAAGACCATTTCGATTATTTTTTTGGCCAAACGGAAGGTCGTCGCACTTTTAAATTTTTCGTCACAATCTTCTTCTTCTTTATTGTCGCTGTAACCGCCTAAATAAGCCATTTTGGCCAGAACAGCACGCCAGTCGGTTCTTNCTCCACCCTAATGTATGTGAATTAAAGCCCGTTAAAATATATTAAACTTTTGACAGGAAAGTATTTCGATTATGTCAGTCGAACTACTAAAAAAATCTTTATTGTCGACAAAAAAAGTACCGAAATTGCCTTGCAAAAATACTTTAGGCTCAGTGATATGCGGCGAACTTTATTTTGTTTGCTTATAAGGTGGTACGGTCTAATGTATGTACAAAAAAATCGGTACTGTTTTTCTATTGGAATTATAAAATTTATTACATTTTAAGACGTCCACTAAAATATTTCGGGAAAATATTACGATTTGCGTGATTTGAAGATACCTCCAAACATGAAGTTTTTATGAATAAAAATAGTTTCTTGAAAATGTTTTTTGAAAAACTCCCCTCAAATGATAAAACGGCTTAAGCTTAAAAAATTTGCATAAAAACATTTTTAAACAAGTGCGCTCGGGTATAAAAATTAAAAAAATGTTTAACGGAATCGTAATGAGATTTTTAATACTGTTTGTTTTTAACTTTTTTCGAGTTGTGAGGTATCAATGTAAAGGTATTTTCTCACCCTTTTTATTTCTTTGCTAATAAACTCATTCAAAGGATGAAAGAGAAAGGTAGGATGAACGAACATCATTCAAAGTTGAATTAAGATGTGTTGGTATTTGAAAAAAAAAAATTGCGACACGAATGAACTTTTTTGCACATAAATAAAAATAATGGGAAAATAACTTTCTACCGAGATGCCAAAAGTCTAGATCAGAATAGTTTTGGCCTAGTTATTTAAGTTTTTCGTAAATCAATCTTTAAAAGTAAAAAACAGCATCAAAAATCTCATTATTACAATTCTGTTGAAAAGATTTTTAAATATTTTTATGCAGATTTTTAGAGCCTAATCTGTTTTGTCATCTGAGGGGACCTCTTTCAAAAAGTTCTTTAAGAAACTATTTTGATTCACAAAAAACTCCATTTTTGGAGGTATTCTCAAATCGGTTCTGCTCGCTTAAATCTTAATATTTTTTCGAAATATATTGGTGGTGATGCCATCTAATGTACATACATAGCATATCCACATATACAAACTTATTTGCAGATGCCCACACATATGCAGCCATTTGTGCAAGATTTAAAGCTTCCTGTTTGGAAGTAAATTTGCCGCCACAAGAATTTCAACCGTTAAAAGCCAGAGCGGAAGAACACAAGTGGAATTATGTGGAATAAGTCGCATGTCGCGACAAAAATTATTTAAGAACATATTAAGCAATGAAAAGTGAAACAAAATGTTAGCGCTCATACGGTCATATAAGCGATTGTTGGTTATACTATATATCGTTATCTCAATATTCACGATATATACTTAAGTACATACATACCTATGTAAATAAGAATGTACATATGTACATACATACTTACATGGCTCAATTCTATACTGTAGAAGATCTTACTGAAAAAGCCCTTCCTGAAAGCAGTTTATTTAGAAGTGTTTCTCAAGTGTTGGATAAGTCAGTGAAATTTTGAAATTTTCTCGCGGTAACTATAATTGCAATACTGCTCCTGGCACAAACTTCTGTTAGTAGACTAATTTTGAAATTTTAAATAAGCT
>NW_016209807.1:0-1937 GCF_001687245.7 Rhagoletis zephyria
ACGAGCGCTTCCTCATGGTCCTCGCCCACCAGGGCTCGCCGGCTGCCACCTCTCAGCAGGGAGGCAGCGGCAGTGGTGGTGACCAGTGGATTGCCGTCCAGGTGCTCAAGGTGGACCACAAAGGCAAGACGAGGGCGCACCCTGTGCCGACGCCGGTGCCGTTGGCGCTGTCGCCTCGGTCCACCGCCGTCTGGGCGGGCTTCACCGATGAGGGCACGCCGGCGGTGATGGACTCGGACGGCGTCGTCCGCCTCTACAAGACCCACTTTGGCAGTGGCTGGTTTCCCGTCTGTGCCACCAAGGAGCATGTAAGTGGAGCTTTGCGTGGTTTAGGAGTTTGTTTTCCAGCACTTTTTCACCATTGCTTTGCAATTGTCCCAACAGGGCAACGGCCGCTCTGACAACTTCTTTGTCATTGGCCTGAGCGAAATTCAGGCGCAGATTCGGTGCATCTTCTGCAAGGCCTCTCGCTACCCGGACACGGTGCCGAAGCCGACGCTGACCCTTCTCCCGCTGCAGGTGCCCCTCTGTGAGCTGTACACGAACAAGGCGAAGATCGAGGAGGAGGCGATTCGCAGTCGATGGCTCGGTTCGCTGCTGAAGCGACTCTCCACCGACGGCTACGATGTGGATGCGGCGCTGGAGGACGCTGACAAGCGAGTGGTCAACTCGCTCATTAAGCTCTTTGCGGTAAGTCGATGGGTTTTTGGGATTCATCTGAGAGACTGACTTTTCCCTTTTCCACCCACTTTAGCTTGCCCTGGGCGCTGACCGGGAGGCGCTGGCACTGGAGATTGCCAAGATTATGCCCAATCGAGGTGCCCTTGAGGGGGCGGTTCGCTACGCTGAACGACAGAAGCACCGCAGTCTGGCGATGAAGCTGATTGAGATGATGCAGGACGAGGAGACGGCTGACGGGGAGAGCGACCTGGATGAGCAGAACTCGGACACTGAACTGCAGGAGCTGATGGTGCGGAAGAGTGCCGACCAGGCGAGGCAGCTGCTCGCCCTCACCGAGGAGGAAGAGTCGCAGAATAGCAACAGTCGAATGGTCGCTCTGGCCAAGTTGACCAGCGCCAGTGGCGAGAGTGGCAGTGCCACTGGCAACTCCACCGGCGGCGGCGGCGGTTNGCAGTGTCACTGGCAACTCCACCGGCGGCGGCGGCGGTTTTGTGCAGCTCAAACCGAAGGCCCTGGGGATGCGAGGGCAGGACAATAGCGTCTCGATGCAGTCGACGATCAACTACCTCGACGATGATGACGATGACGACATTGGCGGGAAGGTGGTGGCACTGGGGGAGGACGACGACGATGACAATGCAAACGACGGCAGCTTCCTTCGACCGATGCGAATGACCGCTCGTCAAGCCAGCAACAAGGAGAATGGCGGAAAGAATCCATTCAAGGTGGTGACGGCGGACAAGAACAAGAGTACCAACCAGCGAATGCGAGAGTCGGCACTGAAGAGAAAAAAGTTCGAGGTGGAGGCAGAGGAGGAGGATGAGGATGAAGAGGAGGCTATCACCGGGGAGGACTCGAACGACGGCGGCGAAGCCTTCAAGAACTACCTCAAATCGGTTCGAGATCAGCTGCTGGAGGATAACATCGAGGAGATTGAAACGGAAGATGACCTGTTGGCCGTTGCCAAGGTCAACTTTGGCAAGCTGTCCGAGGCGGAGAAGAGAAAGCTGAAGAAGGGGCCTCTAATTTCGAAGCGATCTGCCAAACAGTCGTCCTCGAAGCGGTCCAAGCAGGCTGAGCTGAAGAAGACTGCTGAAGCTGAGGCGCCTAAAGTGAACAAAATTACTAATTTCTTTGGAAGAAATAACAACAACTGAAGTTAGGTGTCTCTCCACTTGTACAGTTTATATTCTAATCATTTTCACCCAATTGTGCTTTTGGTAACTGGTTACCGATTATCTCTTTATCTCTCATAT
>NW_016209809.1:0-1937 GCF_001687245.7 Rhagoletis zephyria
AACAACATGCACTTGAAACTGCACAAGCCAATCTAACGATGTAATTTTTCCCAAAATTGTTTAGAAAAACTGCCTTTAAGCCGCGTTATACTTTATAAAAAAAAAAATCCATTTTTGGATGTTTTAAAAGTATTTCAAACATAGGCACAGCAAAGATGTGGGTATAAATAAGTGCAGAATACGTTCATTTTCCAGATTAAGAAAGTTTACATGGAGATCTATAGAGGTCCTAGTTCTGTCAATAACGGTATATNAGTTAAATAATAATTACTGGTGTTATTGAAGTCGAAAGTATCAATTTTTCAATTTCTTTAAATTAGAATATCTAAAAAAGTGCTTTATTCATCTGAAATATTTTTAAGGCGTTTGAAAGATGTTTTGTCTGTTCTGTAAAGTTTATGAGAAAAATAAAAAACTACAAATTTCTATAAAAAATGGTTTCTTTGAAATACGTTATTAACACTGTATAAAGATTATTTCATTTCATTTCATTAGCTAACCAAATAGATGCGGAAATTAGCTTTAACTTGATACATATACTTATATTATAAAATTTAGATTTCACGTAATTTAAGTATTGATTTAGGGTTATGATCCTGGGCGTGTTCGCGGGCACCAGCCTGAAAGGATTTGCGTTTAATTTTTTTTCGTATTATAATAAGTATATGCAATAAAATATACAATTTTCGCGTAATGTGAAAATTTTAAATAAAAAATTCCGTGATTGCTTATGACATGTTTTGTAAGAAATTAAAGCTAGATTTACACCCTTTCTAACCATGGTATTATATTTATATATGTATATAATGTTAATGCAGTGATTTTTAAAGGTAAACTAAATTTGTTTTGCGCTTGATAGTAGTAGATTGAATAAGCAACAAGTAGCAACAAGAGTTTACGGGGTGTGTATAGCTCAGTGGTTAGCGCTTCTGACTCCGCTGATGATCTCCGAAATGACAGCGAGATCTTCTACCGCATCGACTTTGTTGTTTTTTCCATTTTTCCATGTTTTTGTATAAATTTTGTCAAAAAAAAAAAAACATTTATATATAAGAAAAACCTCTCTTACCTTGGTAACTACTTAAAAACCTTCAAATATCTGTAATGTTTTACATGATATTCAAGTTTAAAGAAATTCCTTGTTTTTTTTACTTTTTGACCTTGAATAAAAATACAGTTTTTGTGTCCTCCAAACAAAAAAAAATTATATTGTGGCAATCAATATAAATTCCTCAATAGAGCCCACTACATATATTACACTTGTTCCAAAATTTTTTTATGATGGTACTTTCGAAATTTAACTTTTGCACAGAAAAAATTAGCTTTGTTCGGAAAATGATTTTTTATATCGTCACACAGTCAGCTATATGTATATCGACTCCTTTGCGCGAAATTATCGTATGTGCTATTTTTTCGAAATTGACTTCTTGTTGCAAATTTATTCTACAACCCACAATGCATCTCCTAATGATCAAATTCAGTCATTTTGACATTTATGCTCGAGGCACTTGACCAATGGTATAGAGTTGAATTTCTCCACTGTGAACAATCTCTATTTGAGTGTTCCTTAGTGGCCCACATATGAGTTGGCGATATATTTGCAGAGGTACGATTTTGTTTTGCACAAAGTTGTGTGGTTAGGACTACTTATGCTCGAAGTAAGTACTTCACCAATATTGTTCGAAAAGTTTAACTTGTTCGTTGTAATTCTAAATTGAAACCTCATACTTATCAAGAAACTACATACATATCTACATATTATGTATGTGTTGAAATACGCAAATTAAAAGAAAAAAGTTTAGTTCACAGAATTCATCGCTGAAGAGTTAATACTAAAAGTGTTCAATATGGGATGCATGATTTTTCTAAACTTTTCCATAGACGCAACATTTTACACACCACGCACAAATGCATTTAAGTAGAACAAGAAGCAAAAC
>NW_016209811.1:0-1937 GCF_001687245.7 Rhagoletis zephyria
GCGGTCAGGGGCGGCAAAGGCACTGGCGAAGGCACCACGAGCTGCGCCGCCATGTCAGGCAGCGCCGCCTTCAGGTACTCGAGGTCATCGGCGGTCACTTGAGGTAGGTACTGGTCGATGGGCTCCATCAACTGGTCATCGTCGGTGAAGTCCTCCGGCAGGTCGGCCATGCCGGGGAAGAAGAGCTTGAGGAAGTGCTTGTCGAGCTGCGCCGAGAAGGCCGTCCGCTGGCGGACCTCGGCGTCAATTACCTCGCGCGCCACCAGCGAGACGCTCCGCGACCACTGGTGGAAGCGCGAGGAGAAGGCCCGCCGGCGAAGCACCTCCACGACGGCGGACAGGTAGAGCTGCGGCGAGAGGTGCAGGTTCGCCAGGATTTCCATCTTCTCGCGAAGCTTCTTCAGCTTCAGCCCGTAGAAGACGAGCACCTCGTCGGTCTTCGTCAGCAGCTCCTCAATGTGGACGATCCACCGAAGGCGATGGTGGAGGTTTCGGGAGAGTTCGTTCTTCGCCGAGAAGACGCGGCTCTTGATGCCCAGCAGCTCCTGGTGCTGCTTCAGCATCGTCTCCAGCGGCTCCTTCTGCGAGTCGCAGAGGTCAGGGAGGATGCTGATGTCGCGGAACTCCGAGGCGCGGGAGCTGTTCTGGCGGAAGCTCTTCGTGAGGATGCCCTGATTTTCAAACAGCTTCTTCGCGTCGAACATCAACTTGTCGAGGGCGGCCAGGCGGTTCTCCAGACCGCGAATCTCTTTCATGTCATTGTTGGCACATTCGCCGATCGTCGAGTCGATGCTGCTCTTCAGCTCCTTCAGCTTCTCCGCATCGAAGGTGTGCAGCTCATCGAGGCAGTAGAGCTCGTCCAGAGAGTTTTTCGTGTCTTTGAGCTGAATCCAGTCCAGGAGGGTCATGGNACTTGTCGAGGGCGGCCAGGCGGTTCTCCAGACCGCGAATCTCTTTCATGTCATTGTTGGCACATTCGCCGATCGTCGAGTCGATGCTGCTCTTCAGCTCCTTCAGCTTCTCCGCATCGAAGGTGTGCAGCTCATCGAGGCAGTAGAGCTCGTCCAGAGAGTTTTTCGTGTCTTTGAGCTGAATCCAGTCCAGGAGGGTCATGGGCGAATCATGGTCGCCCTTTGCGTAGAGTGACTTTAGTATGGGAATTCGGGCGAGAGTCTGTTTATCACTTTCAAAACTGAAACACAAAAAATGAGCGTCTGTTAGAAGCGGCTGAAATGTTTGGCATCGATTAAACAGCAAAAGAAAACGAACCTTTCGAGTAACTCGCAGTGAGTGCCCTTGTTCTTGAGAATATCATTGTAGAGCTGCTCCACTTTGACGGCCTTGCTTCGAAAGGACTTGACGATGTCCTCGAGGTTGGCCACCACGGCGGCCCAGCCCTGTTGTTGGTAGTGCTGATCGCGCACCAGCAAGGTGCAGTCGCTGTAGAGCTTCTCGTCCACCTCGTACAGCTGATGGGCCATCTCGGCTCGGCAGGCGACCGTATTGAAGTTGGGCTCCATCTGCAGGCAGCCCAGCACCCGCTCCTCGATGTTCTCGTCAATGTAGTCCGCCGAATTGTCGGGATTGGCGAGCATGGGCAGCGTGTCCGAGGGCTTGCTGAAGAGAAAGATCGGACTGGTGTCCGTTCCAGCGGAGCTGTACTTGCAGACGCGATCATTCAGGTTGAGGCTCTCTCCGCCGCTGACCAGCAGAACCTGACTCTGCACGGGAATCTGATGCTGCTCGCAGATGGCTGCCTTGAGGTTCTCCACTCTACAATGGAACAAAAAGGAAGCAATGTTTTCACGCTGTAATTTAAGCAACTCGGTCAAAAAGACTACTCACGTGTCCAAGGCCAGGTCCATCTTGAACTTCATCAGCTGGCCCGTGTTGACCAGAAAGATGAACAGCATTTTGAGGCTGCTGCTGCTGCTGCT
>NW_016209812.1:0-1937 GCF_001687245.7 Rhagoletis zephyria
ATCTAGCGGAAGGTTTCGGAAGGGTGAAAAAACATATATTTAATACTTGCGCCGGGTATTTAATGTTCGGCTCCGCCCGAACTTAGCCTTTCTTACTTGTTTCATATACAGAATATAAAAAAGAAAATAAGCATTTTCCAAAGCAAACTCTTTTAACGAGCAAAATTAATTTTTTTGAGTAATCATATTTCAAGTAACTCGATTAATCATCGTTTTGAGTAATCAAAATCTTGATTACTCGGGTAATTGATTAACTGAATAACTGATTAACCAACTTGCTCGAGTAATCGAATAATCGCACAGCCCTACTTTTATTCAATGCTCCTAAGAATGAACTCGATTCACTGTATCCAGTCGATTTTATTTATGTTATGTTTTATGACTTTATTTTAACTTTTCTTGTAAGTTTTTTAGTAGCTAAATTTTCACGATGGCTTTTCACTAGGGTTTTCGAAAACAAATTACAAAAAATTGTTGATTCTCACTAAATAAACCATCTCGCCAGAAAAAAAAATTTTTTAAAATAGTTTTCGAAAAACCCTCATTTTTTTAACCACGTTTTTTGTAGAGAATTAAACAGGGATTACGATGGTATAATTTTGAATCCCTTATTTACTGGTATTCACTATGCAAGTCAACTTCAAAAACTTCAACTGTTAATAGCTAAGTTAGGTTTAGTACAATCTTGAGCATCTTATATATAGAAATGTTAAACCGGTTTCTTAAGCTTTAAAACGACGTTAAGGTGAAGTCTCTACGATGAGCAGAACCCGAGATATAACGATTTTAAGAAGTACATCTCTTCTTCTTTTTTGGCGCTGGAACANAGAATTAAACAGGGATTACGATGGTATAATTTTGAATCCCTTATTTACTGGTATTCACTATGCAAGTCAACTTCAAAAACTTCAACTGTTAATAGCTAAGTTAGGTTTAGTACAATCTTGAGCATCTTATATATAGAAATGTTAAACCGGTTTCTTAAGCTTTAAAACGACGTTAAGGTGAAGTCTCTACGATGAGCAGAACCCGAGATATAACGATTTTAAGAAGTACATCTCTTCTTCTTTTTTGGCGCTGGAACAGCCTAAGCGATTTTGGCCGAGTCCAAAATAGCACGCCAGTCGTTTCTCTTCTGTACTAACTGACGCCAATTGGAAATGCGAAGTGAAGCCAAAGCCTTCTCCACCTGGTCTTTCCAACGCAGAGGAGGCCTTCCTCTTCCTCTGTTACCAGCATCGCGGCCCTCGTTGAATATTTTCAGAGCAGGAGCGTTTCTGTCCATTCGAACGACATGGCCAAGCCAGCGGAGTCGCTGAATTTTAATTCGCTGCACTNGATATTTTTCTCTTGAGAGAGAACTGGTGACATTTCGCCGGAATTTCGCTGTTGGTTCGTTTTTACTGAATATTTTAAACGAACGCACCTATTTATTGCAATTTCATTTGTTTACATTTATCAGCTGTGCATTTCGCAGCCTATTCATCAAGCCGTTTCTAAGACGTAATTGTTGGGTCCAACAGTTGCCAGCAGTTTCGTAGCAGTTGAGCTAAAAAGCTACGTCTTATAAACGCGCCCATTATTATTGGCGTTAATGCTGGTTCCCAAATAAACGAAGTTGTCTACCTTTTCAAATTTGTAACTGTCAACAGTGACGTGGGTCCCAAGACGTGTATGCTCTGACTGTTTGTGTGATGACAGAAGATACTTCGTTTTGTCCTCGTTCACCACCAGACCCATTCGCTTTGCTTCTCTATCCAATCCCAAGAAGGCAGAACAGACGCAGCCCTTGTTTTTACCGATAATATTGATGTCGTCGTCATACGCCAGCAACTGTACGCTCTTGTAAAGTATTGTGCCTGAGCGGTTCAGTTCTGTGGCCCTTATTATCTTCTCCAACATCAGATTAAAGTTTGGTATCAAACGGCTCGGAGAGG
>NW_016209813.1:0-1937 GCF_001687245.7 Rhagoletis zephyria
TCCTACAACCACCGATTTGTGATTTACTGTGGAAATTTGAATTTTGGCGCAGGCATAAAGAATGAACTATAGACCAAGGGCGACGACTGTGAAGTCTCATAAGTTGAATAAGAAACGAACTGAGGGACTTTTAACGCTAACGAAATTTTCGGTAAGAATTCTTAAAGGGTCATCATTAGCAGACTTTGACGTTGCATCAATACTACAAAGGTGGCGTATACCGGAAAGTTCTAAAAGCAGAAGTTGTTGGGTCCTTGAAACGGAGGAATCGATTCATCTATACTATGTCCATGTCTAGCTGTTCGGAACAAGGTACTTCAAGCGGTGGCGATCCTGCTCAGGACCTCACCAGCTTGGCAGAAATAAACGAAAGTGTACCTATTGGACCTCGTTGATTCTCCAGTGGCAAATGAAGCAAAATAAATTAAAATAAAAAAAACTGAACGCAATAAAATAAAATTAATAAAGATACTACAGGAAAAAAGTCTACATGAATACCTAAAATACATATTTGCATATTTAAACTATAAATAGCATTTCAATGAAAATTTACGATTTTGTTTTAAAAAATTGTAAGTGTTGGTTTTATTGCAATTTTTATTATTAGAAAATGATTACTAAAAACATAAACCGGGACTACGTGAACAGATTTGGTCGCAAGCAAATATGTTTTCCTAAATTTAAAAATATTTATTTGCAATGATAATCACTCGACATAAAATAAATATCTTTTTTTGCTATTTCATTATTATTTTAAATTTATTAATTCTTTGCCGTTTAACTACTAATTTCAAAACTAACTAATTACTAGGGAAAATTATTCTATCATTCCCATTCCTGCCATTGCTCTTAATTGTGGCTAATTTACTTGTTGTGGTGGTGGTGGCAATTGTCGTTGGTGTGACAAGCAGCTGAAATCGTAACATACATACATACAAAAGTAGTAAAAAAAGTTATCCAGTAATAAAAAAAGGGAAATTTGTAACGGGTTTCAAAAGTGACCAAAAAAGAGTACGCATACAAAAAGATTAGAATAAATATATAAAAAGAGAAAAAAATATATATTTTTTCAAGTTAAAGTGTGTTTAATTAGATAAAAGAACAAAATTAATTGTTATATTTTACTTAATAATGTGCAACATGCAATTGTTTTTGCTGTTAATTATCATTATTTATAATATTTACAAGTTAAAAAAGCTTATTGGCATTTTTAAGGGTCACTAAAAAAATGAAAGCAATAGTCAGTTACTTACCTTCGATGGCGTTAATGTGACGTTTAACAGTGTTGGATGTTGTTCGACAACAATGAATTCCACCTCACGTGGAGCATAGCCCTCGCCGAATACCTGAAATACAAGAAAGATGCTATTCAATAAATTCCTTTGGTAAAAGTCTTACATTCTTCTAGAAGCGGGATAATGTTTACACTATTTTAGCTTAAGTAAATGCCAGATATCGGATAACCTACATACATATACATATGTTTATGTTCAATGAAAAGCTAATTGTGTCCACGAAATGGGCTACAACTTCTGATAACTACTTCAGAGCTGCTAAAAATATGGATCGACCATTAAATGGAATATTTTTTTTTTTATTTTGGAGAAGATTAAGCGGAAAATGCTACTACACATACCATAAAGGCTTTGTGAGGCCTGACACCTAATGGAGTGAAGAAATCGCAGAGCCACAACAGAAATTCTAACAATCACGAATAATTGGCAAGGAGGCAGCACCTTCGTAGCTTAGGTTTGGTTAGGGTAGCTGCCCTCATTTAGCGTTGGAAAGGGGCAGAGGTAGGTCGCCTTTTGTCTATTGTGTGACCGTAATAGAGACCATTTACATTTTTATATCCCCAATTCACACAGAGTGAAATCTCTCTATGAGTATCGATGGGCGATCGGTGGGCGTGCCAAACTCCAATGAAATGAAAAAGC